>NC_135855.1:41063067-41113067 GCF_031162955.1 Sander vitreus | reverse complement strand
GAATATAGTCAAACAAGCACACACACACACACACACACACACACACACACACACACACACACACACACACACGAATATAGTAAAACAAGCACACACACACACACACACACACACACACACACACACACGACATATAGTAAAACAAGCACACACACACACACACACACACACACACACACGAATATAGACAAACAAGCACACACACACACACACACACACACACACACGAATATAGTAAAACAAGCACACCACACACACACACACACACACACACACACACAAGACACACACACACACACACAAACACAGACACACACAGACACACACACACACACACACATACACCCATGAATATAGTAAAACAAGCACACACACACACACACACACACACACACACACACACACACACACACACACACACACACACACACACACACACACACACACACACACACACACACACACACACCTTTTCCAAACACTTTCCAATAACGGTTAATCAACCATCTGGCTCGTCATTTTATTTGTTTACACCGAAACGTAATTTAAAAATAAAAATAAATAAATAAATAAAGTGTTTAAAAGTTTAAACTGTAAATTGTGGGATTGATGTTTTTCAACATTTAACAGACGCGTTGGCTGAACTCATTCCGAGGCAGACTGATGATATTAAAACAGAAATAAGTGATATTTTTTACAGTGGGTGTACAGCTGCTTGCATCATTTCCATCGACGTGTAATGAAGCGGCCCCGGTCTCCCCGGGGGCCGCTCGTTCACTCTGTTGTTTTCAGTCCTGGGTTTTTTATTCCGACTCCATTTACCAAAATGTATTCATGCTCCGTCTCTCTCGCTCTGCTGCTCGGCTAATTAGCAAAGTGCTTAAGACATAAAAGAGGAAAGTTGTAAGTCTTTAATCTCGTATTCCCTTGTAGTTCTAGGAAACGATACCACTGTTACCGCCTGTTCTGTTTTCGTCGTTTCTTTATATAGCGCACATGCAAATGGCAGCTGAAAAACATCCGAGTAGATCTGACTTTTGTTATTTTTTAAGATGGATTTTTAACCGGAAGGAAAGAGACGAGTTCTAATGTCGCAGCAGAGTTTATGAGGTTAATTAATTTCTGGATTTATGAGGTAGAAAGGCTGACTGTCTCACCACACGATGAGCTGATTCCATTCACATACGAGGTGAGATTTAATTGGCAGCGTGTCACACAAGCAGCACCCGACCGGAGCCAAAAGATCAAGTCACTGAGTCACGTTATGCATCTTGTGCACATGAGATATCTATCATATCTATCAGAGCTCAGAAATGTTGTTAGTGCACCCGAGAAACATTCAAGACAGACTGAATCTGATTGTTCAAAGCACCTCTGGAGACGTTTGGAGACTATTTCCAGCAGAATGTTGAAAAGGTCTAAATGTGGGGGAGCAGTGTGTGTGTGTGTGTGTGTGTGTGTGTGTGTGTGTGTGTATGTAGGTGTGTGTGTGTATGTGTGTGTGTGTGTGTGTGTGTGTGTGTGTGTGTGTGTGTGGTAGAGTGAGTGAGAGAGTGATGGTGATTATCTTCAGAGTGAGTAGTGACTCAAGAGTAGAGGGTGACAATTTTTCGGGACTCCTGCAGGTCACGGTATTACGTACTTACAGGAATTAAGTACAGGAGTGAGAATAAGTACAGGAGTCAATTTCACTGTTGGTAACGTGACAGTGAAATTGACTGTAACAATACATGTTACCTAGACCTGCAGGTAATACATGTTACCTAGACCTGCAGGTAATACATGTTACCTAGACCTGCAGGTAATACATGTTACCTAGACCTGCACGTAATACATGTTACCTAGACCTGCACGTAATACATGTTACCTAGACCTGCAGGTAATACATGTTACCTAGACCTGTAGTAATACATGTTACCTAGACCTGCAGGTAATACATGTTACCTAGACCTGCAGGTAATACATGTTACCTAGACCTGCAGGTAATACATGTTACCTAGACCTGCAGGTAATACATGTTACCTAGACCTGCACGTAATACATGTTACCTAGACCTGCAGGTAATACATGTTACCTAGACCTGCAGGTAATACATGTTACCTAGACCTGCAGGTAATACATGTTACCTAGACCTGCAGGTAATGCATGTATAGTGTAGCCTAAATTTCCGAGGCAACCTCAGTGATTTGACCGTGATTAACCAAACATGCTACAGGGGGGCAACAGAGTCTGATAACTTTAGACAACATAGGGAACCAAACGGGAGCGGGATGGGATTTGGGAGTCTTTCTCTAGGGATTTTGCAGGACAGGATTTTTGGGGGGTAGTCATGTGATCGGGATATGACGGGAGTATTTTCGTGGGTTCGGGATGGGATGGGAGCGACAATTGATTCCTGTGTCACCCTCTATTCTAGAGTCATAGTGAGAGAAACAAAGTGTCTCCCCTGTTCTTTCTGACCACGGTGGGAAATCTGGAGCAGGAGAAAATAACCCTCTCCTTGATGTCATGTTGTTTCTGGAGAAGGAGAACCAGGAAATGAGTCGGGGGGGGGGGATGCAACCCTACCAAGCCACGGCCGAGCCACGTGCGTCGCTGCGACGTGTAGTTACATTTTTGGAGAGGTGCACGTCAGGCTACGCCGTAGGGTCGGTATCTCCACGTACCTACGTATGTAACTGTCACGGCGTAGATGTTACACAGAAGCATAAGTCCAGACGGCTAATTTCTCAGCTGTAGTTCTAGTTACCTAGGATGCACTACTTTATGGTGGGAGGAAAACCATGCAAAACACAGGGAGAACATGGAAACTCAGCCCAGAAAAGGCCCTGCCTGGACCTGGGGACTGAACTCTGTGGTGCCAGCTTGCTGTGAGGCAAAATTGCAAACCGCTGAGCCACCGAGCCGCCAACTAATCGATTAATGGATTAATCTTTGCAGAACACAGTTCACGTCTCCGTCATCTAACATAGATAACACCCGATGAAGACAGGAGATCTGTCCACACGCAGTCCGAGGTGGAGTGTGTGTTCCATGTGACGGGCGTCGCTTTAATCCCATCGGCTCGTCTCTAACAGCGCTCTCGAGAGGGAGGGGTTAATTCAGGCGACGACAAACGCTGAGCGGAACAATTCAAGATCGCTGCTTCCACGGCGTACAGGAATATTATTAACAGGAAGTCATTGCCCAGGCGGCGAGGTCTGGATTAATCCCACAAAGCAGAATCTCAGAGGAGTCATTATCTACGGCAGCAGCGGCGTTCTGGACGCAGTTTCTGCCTCTCTGCACGCCAACCTTCGCTCTTCATAATCCATTACGCTGTGATCAGAATGCACACTGTTGATTGATTCAAATGTGTATTAGATCAGGGAAGCAGGAGGTAGATTTAGAGTAATGGAGTCTCAGACCTTGTTCACTCAGCAGATGGATGATGGGAGCGTTAGCGGGCCGTACATCGCCGCCCGCCCGCCGCTCCATCAGTCCTGGCGCCGTGAGATAATATTTGAAGTGCGATGGATGTTCACGTCCCCTCTCTGTGTTTCCTCTTTCCTTTTTTTACCCAGAGTGCCTCTGTGTGCCAATCACCTGCCTGTTATTTTCTTCTCCAGGTGAAGTCAGCAGGTCGTGTGGCGGGGAATCACTGCAGGATGTGACATTAATGAGGTTCCTCTCGCTGGTTTTTCGACTCTGTGCTTCTCCCATTATCGCACACCTTATTCTATCTGAAGGTTCACTATGTGCAGCAGAGAAAAAGAAGACATGCATACCATCAAAATAACATTTGAGGATGCATGTAAACGCACTGTATGTATTATATGAATATTAGACTGAAAACCAACTAAAACTACTTTGGGGAATCGTGTGCAAAATGCAAAGTTTACCTTTAATTGACGAATTGAGTGTAATTGAAACTACTCAGTCTGGTGCGATGTGATCTAGTTTGGCTCAATTAAACCTGCACAAAAGCTTAAGGCGCTGACACACCAACATGATAATCAGCCGTCTGATAGTCTGGCGAGGTCGGTGACTCGAGTCTGTTTGGTGTGTTCCGTGCCGTCGTCAGCTGGAGGAGCCGTCGGCCTTTATTTGGGCCATTTGACCAGTCAATGACCAATCTGATTGGTGGAGCGCTAACCCAGAAATGACGAGCAGGATGAGCCTGACGAACGCCTCTCAAAATCTGACGAAAGTCTTTTAAACTGACCTTTGTCGAGACAGATTCAGCAACTGCACGGCCTGTTTCTCTCTTCAAATGTTTTCAGAAACACGTTTCGGTGAACTATGTTTGTAAAATACGAGATCGTATTCTGAACGAAGCCGCCATTGTGCCCGGTTGTAAAATCCAGGAGCAGGTAGACCCACGTGACGCGTTCGTCCAATCAGCTGCTGGGTTTCATTGTTTGGGCGACGATACAGATCAGCGCCGCCTGCTGTTATGGAGACGTATTACGTCTCGCGCACGCGCAGAACGTACGCTCAAGTCGGCGTCGCTTCGCTGTGTTCTGAGGCACTTTTTGGACCGACTCGGGGAGGCGACGGTCGGCCGTCAGGTTGGTGTGTCAGAGCCTTTACAGGAAATAATTAGCAGATTTGTTTTGCTCGTAATGCACGAGAGAGAAAGACAGGAAATGAAAGGAAAGAAAAGGAGGACAAATATTGATTTAGGCATTTTTTGTGAAGGGTTAGAGAGTATATTTACCTTTCTTGTAACACTTGAGAGTGTGAAAAAACAAGGCTGTAAAGGTACTTAAACATGGAGTTTTGATTGGTGACATTAAGTCCTTCGTACACAAACAGCAACCTTATTCTTTTCCTAATTTCGAGAGGAAATCACAAACATACTAACCCAATCAGAAACTGGATCATAGACTGTACATTAGGAGGAGCTTCGGCTAATTGAACAAATCTGAGATGTAGCGCGAGAGTCAACATGATTCACTTTCTTTTCAGGCGTTGCAGTTTCCTGATCATTTCCTAAAAATGACAAATCATGTTTTCCTGGAGAGATAGAAACGATTAAAACTGCTCAGGACGTTTGGACCAAAACATCTTCATTCCTGTCAGGAGCTAAATTAATATTTGTGGACCCAGGAAATGTGACAAAGAGTCCGGGTAAAGTGCGAGCGCCTCTGCCTCTCAGACTCATTTCTCCCATCCATCAGCAGAGCTAATTCACACCCAGGAAGACAGCCATCATACTGTCCGTCCTCATGTATTTATCATTTTGTGTCTCTCCATAGTCATTTTGTGTCTTTTTTCGTGTCTCTCTGTAGTCATTTTGTGTCTCTGTGTAGTCATTTTGTGTCTCTTTGTAGTCATTTTGTCTCTTTGTAGTCATTTTGTATCTCTTTGTAGTCATTTTAATAGAGAAAATCTACCAAAGAGTCCGGGATAAGTGCGAGCACCTCTGCCTTTAAGACTCACTTCTCCCATTCATCAGCAGAGCTAATTCACACCCAGTATAAACCAGCGCCGCCTGAAGAACAGCCATAATTTTGTCCGTCCTTATGTATTTATCAAGATGAATAATCAAGATGAAACCCCCCCTATACTCCTCAGCCCGTGAAGCTGAGAGCGGAGGATCCTTCACCGCCGATCGCTCCCCCACATCAATATTCAGACGATCAGCGGCCCATGAGTAAACAGAAAGAAGCGCTGGCCTCGGCATATTTAAAACGCAGCAGCTATTAACTGATCTCCCCGTTATTTATTTCCTTTCCTTGTTATTAACACCGGACGTGATATTATTCTAATTATATCCGGCCCAATCAGCAGTATTGCCTGTCTCTGGCTCATTTCCATTAACTTTGTCTTTCACACTGTGATACTAATTCAATGAGACATCAAACATTTAAATGGAGCCGAGATGCAGAGGTCAGGAGTTTTTTCTCTCTCTCTCCTTCCTTGCCTCTGCACTCTGTTATTGCTTCGCTGTAATTGTGTTTGTCCCCCCGCCGGATGACTAATTGTGCCGAGGCTGCCCGTCCCATCCGATGAACTGCACACTAATATGTTAGTTTGCTCTCTAATGCTAATATGTGTTTTGTTGTGGACGAGGCGCTGGCGGACGGACTCGGATCACAATGCAGGGTTCTGTCACACACGCAGAGTTATAGAAAGACACAAAGATTGAAAGACACAAAGACAGAAAGATAGAAGGATAGAAAGACACAAAGACAGAAGGACAGAAAGACCAACCCGTTCTCATTCCGAACTCTTAAAATAAGGACGTTTGGACAGCGGCTGTCAGCGTCTGATGCGAAGCGTCCATATTTTACGAGATGGGTGTGAGAACCTGTTAGAAAGACAGAAAGACAGAAAGACAGAAGGACAGAAAGACAGAAGGACAGAAAGACAGGACAGAAAGACAGAAAGACACAAGGACACAAAGAGACAAAGACACAAAGACAAAGACGCAAAGACACAAAGACACAAGGACACAAAGACACAAAGACACAAAGACACAAAGACAAAGACACAAAGACACAAAGACACAAGGACACAAAGACACAAAGACACAAAGACACAAAGATACAAGGACACAAAGACACAAAGACACAAAGATACAAGGACACAAAGACACAAAGACACAAGGACACAAGGACACAAAGACACAAGGACACAAAGACACAAAGACACAAAGATACAAGGACACAAAGACACAAAGACACAAAGATACAAGGACACAAAGACACAAAGACAAAGACAGAAAGACACAAAGACACAAAGACACAAGGACACAAAGACACAAGGACACAAAGACACAAAGACACAAAGACACAAAGACACAAGGACACAAGGACACAAAGACACAAGGACACAAAGACACAAGGACACAAGGACACAAAGACACAAGGACACAAGGACACAAAGACACAAAGATACAAGGACACAAAGACACAAAGACAAAGACAGAAAGACAGAAAGACACAAAGACACAAGGACACAAAGACACAAGGACACAAAGACACAAGGACACAAAGACACAAAGACACAAGGACACAAAGACACAAAGACACAAAGACACAAAGACACAAGGACACAAGGACACAAAGACACAAGGACACAAAGACACAAAGACAGAAGGACACATAGACAGACGGACAGAGGGACAGGTGGAAGAGGACAGTGTGCAGGTAGATCAGAGTGACTCTGAGACGACACCAACAGACAACAACAAAAGATAAGAGGAGGGAAGACACATAGATGGCCCGGAGGACAACACGAGAAGACAACGAAACGGGGGAACCACAGGATGAGGCAACAAGACAAAAAAGTGACAACAAAACGGGGAGACTGGAGGACAAGAAGACACGACAACACAAGAAGACGTGCAACATTAAGTGACCGAAGATGACAGGTAGAAAGACAGGGGACAGCAGGAAAGACAATACATGTTTTTTGTAGCTTTGTTCAATGTTTGTGTTGCTTCTTTCGACGTCCGTGTATCTTTTTCCAACGTTAGGCACTTTCTCCAATGTTGCTGGTTCTTTTTTTTCATGTTTTGGGCTCTTTTTTGGATGTTTTTGACGTTATTGTCGATGAATTATTGTCGTTATTATCGCAAGGAACTGTTCAGGGACCCCCTACTACACATATTGTATACAAATAAGCTAAACTGGGCTTACAATAATGTCAGCGGCCTAAAGCCTTTTTAGTGCATAATACTAAGCTATTAAAAAATGATTGTTGGCATGATTAATAAATCATGTTTTAATATTAAACATGTGGCAGACTGAATCCTTAAGATGAACTATATTAGTGGATGGCTACCTTAGTGACTACCTTACATATAGGCCAGTATCATTAATGTGTTTTGTTTTCACACATAGGCTGATTTACATTTGATAATAATACGTTGGACTCATGTTAAGCCATTTTAATAGGGTTGAAAACAAGACATTTCAAATAAGCTTGGAGTGTTGGAGTGACTGGTCCTTCGTTTGATGGGACAGAGAGCTGCAGTGTGTGTGTGTGTGTGTGTGTGTGTGTGCTTGTTTAACTATATTCGTGGGGTCCAAAAACCGGGAGTCCTGTATACTTGTGGGGTCCCGACAGCTTTGTGGGTCCAAAATGCTGGACCCCCCAAGGTTAAAGGTCTGTTTGAGGGTTAAGACTTGGTTTTAGAATTTGGGTTAGAATGAGGTTCTGGTTAGGGTGAGGGTAAGGGTTAAGGTTAGGCATTTAGTGGTGATGGTTAAGGTTAGGGTAAGGGGCTAGGGAATGCACTATGTCAATGACGGGTCCCCACAAAGTACCACAAACCTGTGTGTGTGTGTGTGTGTGTGTGTGTGTGTGTGTGTGTGTGTGTGTGTGTGTAAGTGTGAAAGAGATGGGTGGGGAGGAGTCTTGATAATAGTATTTAATTTATCACTTAAAGTGGTGGGCGACCTCTGGGCGTCCCGGTCCCTCCATCACCTCCTCAGCTGCTCCCTTTAATTGTCGGAGCTGAGAGAGTAAATGAAAATCAACTGGCCTCATAATGAATGGAGGCCATTACTCTGTTAAAACCACACACGCACACACACACACACACACACACACACACACTGTAGCAGCACAAAGGCCGACTGAATGTTTCCCTTTGAAGGTCCATGAAAACCATAAGCAGAAACGCGGCAAGAGACACAACATTTCCTGTTATCAGTCACACTGAAAAGAAACAAAGAGCGACATGATATAATCATGGATCTCTCTGCAAACTGTAGATCTCAATGAGAATACCTGGTTTAGTAAAAGTGCTGACGCACCAAGGAGATCGTGGGTGTGTTGCCCCATTTTTGTGGTTTTGCACTATCGCTACCCATCGTCTGCCTTTATTTCCAGAATCGGCGTTGTATTTAGAGGATCACTCTGATTGACTGTTCAGCTCGCCAATCAGTGCACAAAAGGTTACCTGCTCCTCAGATCTCTGCAGGGTAAATCCAGACAGCTAGCTAGACTATCTGTCCAATCTGAGCTTTCTGTTGCACGACTAAAACTACTTTTGAACGTACACATGTTCCACCAAAACAAGCTCCTTCCAGAGGCTGTTTAGCAGAGGCACCGTGGCTCCGTCCGGAGCTTAGCCCCGCCCACAATGATTGTGATTGGTTTCAGTGGCCTAATGTATTGTAGTGGGTAAACTGTACTATATATACATATATTGGCCAGAATCTGCCTGTGGGGGAGGGGAGCATATCACAATGGGGGGTCTCCGCTGTCCTCCCCCAGGGTTATTTTGAGCGTCAAAGACTTCATTTCCTGCAGGCTTGTGGTATTCAAAGGAGTAACAAATACTTTGCACATTTACAACGTGAGACAGGTGCGTCGGAGAGGTACAAGTAGGTCAAAGGTTGTTAAGAAACTCCCGCACGCTGCTCTATATAAGTGTTACAGAAATCGACATCTGTCTACTATAGATTGCTCTGATACAAAGGCATAACTTTGGGTTTAACATTGGGGGGGTTGACCAACTATCTAGGGAGGTCCCGGGACATGTCTGCATGGATTGAAAACAGGGACAAAAACATCAGAAAAAGCGCCAAAAACGTTGAAAAAAAACCAACTAACCAATTGATTTTACAAAAACTTCGAGAAAAGTGTCCAAAAAACGGAAATGGTGACAAAAACCTTAAAAAAAGGTGACAAAAATGTCAAAAAAATTGCCAAAAATAACCTCGAAAAAGGCGACAAAAACATCGAAAGAATTGTCAGAAATAATCTTAAAAAATGCGACAAAAAATTGCCAAACAAAAATTGAAAAAGGCGACAAAAACATCGAAATAATTGCCAAAAAATTCAATAAAAACTCAGAAAAAAGCAACAAAAACATTGAAAGAATTGCCAAAAAACCCTAAAAACAGGCGACAAAAACATTGGAAAAATTGCCAGAAACGATCTTTAAAAATGCGACAGAAAAATGCCTGAACTCAAAAAATGAAAACTCAGAAAAAAGCAACAAAAACTTTGACAAAAGTGTCCAAAAAAAACCTCGAAAAATGCGACAAAAACATTGGAACAATTGCCAGAAAAGGCAATAAAAACTCAAAAAAAAGCTACAAAAACCTCAAAAAAATTGGCAGAAAAACCTTAAAAAAGGCGCCAAAAATGTCAAAAAAATTGCCAAAAATACCTTTTAAAAATGTGGCAAAAACTTTGACAAAGGTGTCCAAAAAAAACCTAAAAACAGGCGACAAAAACATCGAAAGAATTGCCAAAAAATGTGACAAAAACGTTGAAAAAATGCTGCCCGTGAATGAGGCTTATGTGAGGATTTCTACACGGTGATGAGACGACCATTCCTTCCTCTGCCTCTGATCAGATGACTCGTAAACGTCGCTGCTCTGCGAGCAGGCCGGGACAGATTTGTGGACGAACGTCTTCACGCAGGACAGTGTAATGGAAAGCCTCCGAGTCTCTCTGTGCTAAAGAGTTCATTACGCCCCGTCATCAATCCTTCCTCTTTCTGAAGCATTGCATTCATCAGGAAAATTAAAAAAGTGTCATGTCTGCGGTGATTTGTATTCTTCCATCAAAAACACACACCGTCGAGCCGCTTCAATTTGCATATTCTCAGGATGTAATAATAACTCATTGGGGCCGCGATGAGATGGAGTCTCTCAGCAGGATGAAGAGACAGACCAGGGGAGATTAAAAAAGCCACGAGACCCGAGTCTGAGAGGAGAAGAATCCCCACAAAGTACGTTAACAGCAGACTAATTCATGTTTTTTTACATTCCTGTCTCCGTTGTGTGTGTGTTCTTTTTTTCATCCGTCGATAACTGTTTAAAATGGCGATGTTTGGTTTGGGACAAGGCCGGCTCTATCTCCACGGCGCTGTGGAGGAAGGTCTGGCTACACCACAGATGCATTCTGGGATAGGAGGAAAAAAACTCACTCAGGGTTGTTTACATTTCACACACACACACACACACACACACACACACACACACACACACACACACACACACACACAGACACACACACCAGCATTCTGGCCCCACAAAGCTGTCGGGACCCCACAAGTATACTTTAATCCCGGTTTTTGGACCCCACAAATATAGTTAAACAAGGACACACACACACACACCCATCCATCCATCCATCTTCGTCCACTTATCCGGGGTCGGGTCGCGGGGGTAGCAGCTCCAGCAGGGGACCCCAAACTTCCCTTTCCCGAGCCACATTAACCAGCTCCGACTGGGGGATCCTGAGGCGTTCCCAGGCCAGGTTGGAGATATAATCCCTCCACCTAGTCCTGGGTCTCCCCCGAGGCCTCCTCCCAGCTGGACGTCCCTCCACCTAGTCCTGGGTCTCCCCCGAGGCCTCCTCCCAGCTGGACGTGCCTGGAACACCTCCCTAGGGAGGCGCCCAGGGGGCATCCTTACCAGATGCCCGAACCACCTCAACTGGCTCCTTTCGACGTGAAGGAGCAGCGGCTCTACTCCGAGCTCCTCACGGATAACTGAGCTTCTCACCCTATCTCTAAGGGAGACGCCAGCTACCCTCCTGAGGAAACCCATTTCGGCCGCTTGTACCCTGGATCTTGTTCTTTCGGTCATGACCCAGCCTTCATGACCATAGGTGAGGGTAGGAACAAAAACTGACCGGTAGATTGAGAGCTTTGCCTTCTGGCTCAGCTCTCTTTTCGTCACAACAGTGTGATACATTGAATGTAATACCGCCCCCGCTGGTGCAGCAACAGGCTACTGCTAACTACTGAAGAAGACTCTTACGTTCAGCTTCATCTCCACAGCGCTGTGGAGGAAGGTCTGGCTACACCACAGATGCATTCTGGGATAGGAGAAAGAAACGCTCTGGGTTGTTTGCATTTCTTCTTTAAACCTCATTATCTCTTACCAGTGTATCTCCGTGTGTATCGTCCACACAATCCCACCAATCGGTCCCAAAACGTCCCAGTTAGAGAGGAAATGACAAATGTTGGAAAAAGCTACAAAAATGCAGGAAAAAAATCGACAAAAAACATTTCTGTTTTTTTTTAAACGCTGAAAAAAGTGACCAAAAATATCGGAAAAAGGGACAAAAAAGATCGCCAAAGGTCACAAAAACTTGTTAAAAAAAATACCAAAAAATTGGAAAAAAATGAGAAAAAAAGTGATATTAAAAATTGGGAAAAAACGTCGAAAAGTGTAGAAAAAGAACAACAAAATGTTGAAATTTCGACCAGGAAAAACACCAAGTTGTATGGTCGACGGGGAGACAACACAAGAGTTAAAAGGTAATGTGAACAGCCAAAAACAATCAGAATTAAGCATTAAGACTGTGAACGCAGCCTAACACTCATATATGACTCCATTAGTTGATATAACTGAACGGATTTGTAAAAAAAATGAGGTTCTCCACAAAAGAATCATGCAAAAGCACCACTTTACATATTGTGTTTAGCAGAGATGTGCTCAGAAGTCTCTTGGGAATAAATCATTCAGTGTGAAAATTAATTAAAAAACAATTAACTAATTGGCTAAACAGGGTTTTTCCTGCATAGAGGAATTTCTGGCGCCCCTCAAAGAGGTTTTAGCCAGAGCCAAAGGTCAGGATAATCACCAGAACCCAAATGATAAGAAGCTGTCTGAATAACAGCAGTCCCCGCACGAGTGCAGCACAATGTAAGCCCTATATTCCCACAGCCCTATGGTCCCACAGCCCTATGTTCCTACAGCCCAATGGTCCCACAGCCCTATATTCCCACAGCCCTATGGTCCCACAGCCCAATGGTCCCACAGCCCTATGGTCCCACAGCCCTATGTTCCTACAGCCCAATGGCCCCACAGCCCTATGGTCCCACAGCCCTATATTCCCACAGCCCTATGGTCCCACAGCCCTATGTTCCCACAGCCCAATGGTCCCACAGCCCTATGTTCCTACAGCCCAATGGTCCCACAGCCCAATGGTCCCACAGCCCAATGGTCCCACAGCCCTATGGTCCCACAGCCCTATGGTCCCACAGCCCAATGGTCCCACAGCCAAATGGTCCCACAGCCCTATGGTCCCACAGCCCTATGTTCCCACAGCCCTATGTTCCCACAGCCCTATGGTCCCACAGCCCTATGGTCCCACAGCCCTATGTTCCCACAGCCCAATGGCCCCACAGCCCAATGTTCCCACAGCCCAATGGTCCCACAGCCCAATGTTCCCACAGCCCAATGGCCCCACAGCCCAATGTTCCCACAGCCCAATGGTCCCACAGCCCAATGGTCCCACATACCAATGGTCCCACAGCCCAATGGCCCCACAGCCCAATGTTCCCACATTTCTAGGACATTTTCAAAATAAGGTCTTGTGTTCCTACATTTCCCTTCAATTTAAGCCCAATCTTCCCACAACATTTTTTAGGGTTAGGGGTTAGGGGGATAAAATCTGATACAAATTTATAAAAAAAAAAAGGAAATGTGGGAACATAGGGCCTAAATTTGGAAGAAATGTGGGAACATAGGCACGCTCCTGTCTGAATAACAGCAGTCCCCCGCGAGGATTGACAGTGATTCCTCACACGTTAATCACACAGGGCCTCACACCCCCTCCCCCCCCCAGCGACGGCTCTGGTTCCAAGTCTTTGACGTTTGACTTTGTATCAGTGAAACAGAATTATTTCAGCACCGTCTGACTGAACAGTTTCATGTCTGTCAAAGTGCTGAAATGCGTCCAGCTGTCTACGGGAAGCTCGAATAAGACGTTGAGCCCGGCCGCCTTCGCTGAATGTCTTTCATAATAAATCCCACGGGTGCTGGAGGAGCCTGGCGGTGGGGGTCTGTGGTCACCCAGGGGCGGCGCGGGGCGGTGGGGGAGGTATGGGGGTTTATTATGGGATGATATATGTATTGGAGAGGATCAGAGATGGAGGACACAGCTGACTGGGTGCATTTACATGACGGCTTTGTTAGGAAGTTCAGTGACAGATGAACGCTGTTTGATCTGCCCGACAACAGACGACACACCGCTGCACTGGGAAAAAGGCCACTTCAAAAATGAGCAAAAAAACCCCCCATGAATACAATGTGTTTCTTGCTTGTAATAAGTAAAACAATCTGCCACTTGGTAAGATTTCTTGAAATAAGATATGAACTTCAAACAAGACGATTCATCTTTTACAAATAACACCGCAGCTTAAAAACCTTGTTTCATCTGAGATGTTTTACAACAAGATGTTTTACAACGTACGCCCGCAAACACGTACGGCAGAGCGAGATAGAGAGAGACTGAAGAGAGAGCCGTGAATCTGAGAAATAGAGAGTTTTCACCAACGTCACGTTCTGGGCGGTAACCTGGATGCGCGGCCATATTGGAGGCACTCGGTGTAAACAACTGAATGGAGTAATGGAGTAATGTGCAGTTTGGATACTTTGTGGGACCATTGGGCTGTGGTAACATAGGGCTGTGGTAACATTGGGCTGTGGGAACATAGGGCTGTGGGAACATTGGGCTGTGGGAACATAGGGCTGTGGTAACATTGGGCTGTGGGAACATAGGGCTGTGGGAACATAGGGCTGTGGGACCATTGGGCTGTGGGACCATTGGGCTGTGGGACCATAGGGCCGTGGGACTATTGGGCCGTGGGACCATAGGGCCGTGGGACCATAGGGCCGTGGGACTATTGGGCCGTGGGACCATAGGGCCGTGGGACTATTGGGCTGACCCCTCAGTTTCTAACCTACGTGTTGATAGTTGAAAAGATGTACATGCTCGACAGTGTACTTTGTGAGCTTCTTCTTTCTATGTTTCTGGTTAAATGTCTCTCTCTGTGTAATCTGAATCTTTCATTGGGGGGAGCTAATCATCTCTGCGCCTACAAACAACATCAAATAGTGAAAGACGAGCGTTTGAGCGTCGCTCCGGATTCAGAGTGCCCCTGCAGTTTGTTTTGAAGTGCTCGACGGTAGCCGACGGGCACGTGTGGTGAAATGTTTCGCTTCCCCTTTTCGTTCGCTTTTAATTTTAATGATGCTCTTCCTCAAGCTTAAGTAAAGTCTTCCACAGTGGGCGCCGGAGCCGGGAGGAGAGGCTTCACACATCTCCTTTTGAAATCACATGTAAGTATATATTTAATTTTGCTGCTGGATGGCTGCAGGCGCACGCAGACGCGCTGATTAATTGGCGCGGCATCATGTGCCCTTATAATGTTGCTGCACCTTCGTTATCTACAGAGCGAAAGATTTGACTGGGATGAAAACTTTTAGTTTGAAAGGCAGAAGCTCCTCTGTGAGTTTTCTGCACTACTTACCTGAAAGTTTCTTGACTTTCTCCCACTTGTCAGCAGCGGGGAGAGGCGATTCCCTCAGTAAACTCCCATCTCGAATGTAAATAAGTTCGAGATAAATAATGTGTACAAGCATAGCTCATAAATGCAGCAGGGAGATTTGCATACTCGCAGGCAGCAATTCACCCAGTAATCAAACTCTGCTCTCTTTGCTCCCAAATATGTCCAATAAAAGATTCCACAAAGGGTACATGTGTTTGGCTGTTTGCCTCTCTAGCTCCGTCTTTGTATGTTAATGTGGAGAAAAGTACACTTTACAAAGGTTTGTCGTTTTTCCGACAGCGCTGTGTGACATCTCTGGGACGCGTGTGTGTGTCAGCCGGTT
Organism: Sander vitreus; assembly: GCF_031162955.1. Taxonomy (NCBI): domain Eukaryota; kingdom Metazoa; phylum Chordata; class Actinopteri; order Perciformes; family Percidae; genus Sander; species Sander vitreus. Next base: position 41,097,486 of record NC_135855.1, on the reverse strand, counting down.
CCTGTTTTCAGGCGGCAGCGGGGGCAGAAAGAGATGAAATATGCATGCTAATTGTTGCAAAACTTGCCACAAAAGACGACACGAGGCATGTGACGGGGAGCTGTCACGAAGACGGAGCGGGAAACCCTTACGGAGGAGCAGGAATCAAAGGCTCGTGCACGCAGCGCTCAGGTCCCGGACGGGGCGCGCAGAAGGTCGGAGCCCCTTTTAAAAATGTTTATAACGAAGGGCTGGCATCAGGAGCGTGTCACGGCGAATTAGCAGACACGGGCGTCAGCGCGCCGACTCGGCGCCGCGGGCCGAAATCCCGCTTCTACCTGACTCTTCAATCTCTTTCAGCGTCTGTCTGCGTCGCACGTCAAGAAGCCAAGGCCCCCCGACATGAAAGTCAGGATGCAGGCCTGATAAACTTTGCATATTCCCCAAGAACAAGAGCACGAGAAAAAAAGAAAAACGACGAAAGATTAAACATGTGCCACTCAGTAGGCGGGCATGAATGAAAATTTTAAAAGTTCCAGCGTTCCTTGGCTTCATTTGCATTTGGCTTCTTTCTTCTTTTTTTTTCGGCGATCAGAATGAAAGGCGGCAGTCGCAGAGAATCAGCTCTTGTCTTTGTTTTTTGACTCCCAAACAAGTGTTTTTTGGCCCGTTGCTTTTTCCCTTTATTCTTTTCTCCGCGTGCGTGTGTAATGCTGATTCAACAAGCTGCGGCTTTGCACGGATCCTGTTCAGCAGGAAATATTTGTTGTGTTATCTGCCTGTGTCAGTTTTTAGTTTTCTGCAGCTTTTCTCTTTTGTAACTGTGGGTGTGTGGGTGTGTGTGTGTGTGTGGGGGGGGTGGGGTTTGGGGGTGCAGCATTAATCAGCGTTTAGCCAGAGGAAATGTGCCGTTGCGGGGTGTTCGTTCTTTGGGGCGTCGCTTTGATCAAAGGCTCAGTGGAGAAAGCTCCTTCAGGGCGACAGAGAAAGGCGCTTGATCTCTGCGCTTAATTAGCGTCCCGCTTCTTAATTGTTCATTTTACAGAACGGGGAGTGGGGGGTGCGTGTGGCGGCCTGGTGCGCTCATCATAATGCATGAAGTTGAAGACTTGATTCGAGCCGAAAAGCCTCTGCGAGCTTCGGGAAATCTGCTGGTTTGCATTATGGCACCGATGACACCTTTTTTATCTTTTGATTGCTCAGAGAAATCTTCCGTTTAGGGTTAGTGCAACTAGTGATTGATTTCATTGTCCATTAATGTGTGGATTATTTTTTGGATGAATGGATTAGTTCAGACGATTAGTCGATTGCCCCGAAAAATAATCACAATTTGATAATCGATTCATCGTTAAAGTAATTTTCATGCAGAAAATATTGCAGAAATGTTGTTTTCAGTCTCTCAAATACCGAGGTTACCTGCTCTATTCTGTTTTATATTTTATTGAGTTGCCGAGGAGACAGACAGACAGACAGGCAGACAGACAGGCAGACAGGCAGACAGAACAGAGAGACAGACAGATGGACAGACAGTGTTTCCCTGTCGCCCTTTCACTCTGTGCTCCCTGAGAGAAAACAGAAAGCGACCGTCCTGATCTGCAGTTTCTGCTCATCACCATTAAAACCAAACCTGAGGCGGGACGGGTGGTGGGGGGGGGAATGGGGAGACCCGGGGGTCAGGGTGAGGGGGGGGGAAACACCCACTACCCATCAGCCCCTGCAGGGGTTCTCCACAGGGGGCTGCCAGATAATGCTCCTTAGTTACAACATGATTTATGATGATTTATTACACACAACAACAGTAAACATATGTGTTGGCTTTACATACGGAGAAAAGGATTATGGGGTTTTTTCTTTATAAAGGATAACACAAACACACACACACACACACACACACACAGATAGATACACACACACACACACATACAGACACACACACACACACACACACACACACACACACACACACACACACACACACACACACATACAGACACACACACACACACACACACACACACACACACACACACACACACACACACACACACACACACACAAACACACACACACACACACACACACACACACACACACACATACAGACACACACACACACACACACACACACACACACATAAAGTACTTGAAAGCAATACTAGAGTAAAAGTACAAGTATGTTTCTAGAAAATGACTTTGGTAGAAGTTAAAGTCTCCTTTTACAATATTTCTTGAGTAATAATCAGAAGATTTACTGTACATAAGTATCAAAAGTAATTGTATTTAATTAATTATTATAAGTAAACGTTAAAAAAGAAAATGGATTAAGAACATAATTGTGGCTTCTTTATATAAGGTGTAACATTCAGGGTTTCCAAAACCTTCTGAAACATCACGTCTGACATCAACAAAGAGAAGAACAGAAACAGGATGTTATTGTTTTGTGAGGAAGAATCTTTCACTCCGACGTACCAAAACATTTCTTGCAAGAAAGGAGTAACGGCTATGCTTTGGGGGAAATGTATCGGCGTGAAAGTGTACATTTTATTCAGGAAATGTATCGGAATTGAGATGAGAGGACCATATGTTGAGTGGATGAGTTGGGGTCAGGACATTTTCAAATGTGGGAACATAGGGCTGTGGGACCATTGGGCTGTGGGACCATTGGGCTGTGGGACCATGGGGCTGTGGGAACATTGGGCTGTGGGAACATTGGACTGTGGGAACATAGGGCTGTGGGACCATTGGGCTGTGGGAACATTGGGCTGTGGGAACATTGGGCTGTGGGACCATAGGGCTGTGGGAACATTGGGCTGTGGGACCATTGGGCTGTGGGACCATAGGGCTGTGGGAACATAGGGCTGTGGGAACATAGGGCTGTAGGAACATAGGGCTGTAGGACCATTGGGCTGTGGGACCATTGGGCTGTGGGACCATGGGGCTGTGGGACCATAGGGCTGTGGGAACATAGGGCTTTGGGACCATTGGGCTGTGGGAACATTGGGCTGTGGGACCATTGGGCTGTGGGACCATTGGGCTGTGGGAACATTGGGCTGTGGGAACATTGGGCTGTGGGACCATGGGGCTGTGGGACCATAGGGCTGTGGGAACATAGAGCTGTGGGACCATTGGGCTGTGGGAACATAGGGCTGTGGGACCATTGGGCTGTGGGAACATAGGGCTGTGGGACCATTGGGCTGTGGGAACATTGGGCTGTGGGAACATAGGGCTGTGGGACCATTGGGCTGTGGGACCATTGGGCTGTGGGAACATAGGGCTGTGGGACCATTGGGCTGTGGGACCATTGGGCTGTGGGAACATAGGGCTGTGGGACCATTGGGCTGTGGGACCATTGGGCTGTGGGACCATTGGGCTGTGGGACCATTGGGCTGTGGGAACATAGGGCTGTGGGACCATTGGGCTGTGGGAACATAGGGCTGTGGGACCATTGGGCTGTGGGAACATTGGCACGCTCCCATCAAAATCCTTATGCAGAAAATGAACAGGATTTTTTTCTCCATTTACCTTTTATGATTTTTGTCTGATCAATTCCGCCTCTCGCTCTCTTCAAAAACCTCTTGTCTCTGCCACCGAGGGGGTTAATTAACCAGCGGCGAGATCACGGGGCAGCTCAAAAAAAAAAAGACTCAAGGCGAAATATCACCCGTCATCATCAAATACACTTCTTTTAAAGAAATATTTCGGAAACGTTCCTGTGACTTGTGGACTTCAGCAACAAATGAGATTGATTAAAGTGATCCCCCCCTGAACCCAGGTCTCCCTGTTGTATTTTAGAGAGCCTCCTGGTTTCACCGTCTCGGCCCTTCTGGTGTTGTTGTTTTTGGCGGCCAGAGAGAGAGACGGCTGGCTGACGAGCGCCGTTGGGTTATAATTATCTACGCAGGAGAGGCTGACATTTGGTTCATGCTGGAGTGGCTGTGGTAGCGATTTCTGAAGCGTCGGGGTGTGAGACGGAGAGAGAGAAGGGGGGGGGTGATGGGATTGGATAGGCAGGCCGGCGATGGGATTACGGGAGCGTGACAATCGAGGATTAGCTCTGCTTTAAACAAATAACACTTGTGCAGGTCAGAGGATCAACCCTCAGAGTGGAGCGCTGAGAAGACGGACTTCATTAAGACATGTCTGACATGACATATGTCTGTCTCTCTATCTGTCTGTCTGTCTGTCTCTCTCTCTCTCTGTGTCTGTTTGTGTGTCTGTCTGTCTGACTCTCTCTCTGTCTGTCTCTGTCTGTCTGTTTGAGTGTCTGACTCTCTCTCTGTCTGTGTGCGTCTCTCTTTTTCTCTTTCTACCTCTCTGTCTGTCTGCCTGTCTCTCTGTCTCTCTCTCTTTCTGTCTCTCTGTCTGTCTGTCTATCTGTCTGTCTGTCCCTCCAGCCTTCGGTTCCTTCTCGCTGCATTAAAAAAAGGGAGCCATCTCCGTGAAATTTGACTTTAAAGCTTCTTCACTGTCCGTCGTTTGCAGACGTGAAGCTTCATTCCTCACTGCTGAGTGTCAAACATTGAGCTGTGTGAGTCTGTGTTGCTGTGATGCAGACAGACAGTTGATATGTCTGTCTGCCTGTCTGTCAGTCAGTCCAACAGGAGACGATGTAAAAAGAGTTCAGTAACGTACACGTCCTTCCTCTCGCACGCCGGCAGCTGGCAGGGAAGCTGGTGCCAAGAATCTGATCAAAAAAGGACAGAACTGTGAGACAGCTTTACATCGATTGGTCGGAAACATTCATGCACACAGTACAGCGAACCTGAGAAGTTTTTACACTTTGGTTTCAAAGAAAGACCGAAGTGATGAATTAATGAACAAAGTAGTTGCAGAGTCATTTCCCTCTCCTGTTGATCCCCGAGGGGAACTTCAGGTGCTGCAGCACAAAGACAACAGATACACAGATCATTAGAAATATATGAAACAGAATTAAGAACAGGAATCAAATCCTGGGGCGACCTCTAGCTCGCCCCATGTAGGCTCAGGTTTTATTTAGCAGTTGCACATCTGTGGTCACTTTAAAAAGCAGCTCAAGAACTCATCTTTTTACACTTTGGGCCCTGTTTTAATGATTTAGGCCCACGGCGTGACGCGCCTGGCCCACGGCGTGACGCGCCTGGCGTAGGTCGCCTTTTTGTCGCCTAGAAATCAAATCCTGGGGCGACCTCTAGCGCACCCAGTAGAGCATGCGTCCCATGTAGGCTGAGTCCTTGGTAGCTTCCCAGGTTCAAATCCGACCCGCGGCCCTTTGCTCCATGTCATCTCCCCTTTCCTGTCTTCAAGCTATCCTGCCATACAAATAGTCTTTAAAAGAAAGAAATCATACAATAGGGCTGCACGCTATGAGGAAAATACGCCGTAACGTTGTTGAATATTGCACTTGCAATAAATAAACACATATTAAAGTGGACTCAGTTCTGCTGCTTTCAGTATTCTGCTCGTCTGTTTACTTACATGGAGTCTGGTAGTTTGGTGATGGTTTCATTTTAACTAAAAGCTCTATCTCTGTTGGGATCCTTTCATAATGTTGTCAGACACTTAGAATAATAATCTGAGTCTGTCAGCAGCAACAACAGACATTTTAGTGGACGCTGACTGAAGATGCACAATGGCCCCTTAACGTTACATTGCAGCTTGTGTAGCAAATATATTTTTTTAATGCATGTAATAATTTACAAAGTTAAAACGCCCAAAGTCCCCCCCAAAGGGACTTACCATCTCCAACAGAAAACACTGTTCACAAACTGCTCCAAACAGCTCTATTGTAGTCCAGCCTTTACTTCAGAGACAAACGTGGTCACTTTGGAACACACGTTATAATGCTCGCCTAGCTGCTAGCATGGCACGCCCTCATACTCTGCTTCTGACTGGCTAGTAGTCCTTACCTAGGAACTGTCAGGGCACGCCCTCATACTCTGCTTCTGACTGGCTAGTAGTCCTTACCTAGGTACTGTCAGGGCACGCCCTCATACTCTGCTTCTGACTGGCTAGTAGTCCTTACCTAGGAACTGTCAGGGCACGCCCTCATACTCTGCTTCTGACTGGCTAGTAGTCCTTACCTAGGAACTGTCAGGGCACGCCCTCATACTCTGCTCCTGACTGGCTAGTAGTCCTTACCTAGGTACTGTCAGGGCACGCCCTCATACTCTGCTTCTGACTGGCTAGTAGTCCTTACCTAGGTACTGTCAGGGCACGCCCTCATACTCTGCTTCTGACTGGCTAGTAGTCCTTACCTAGGTACTGTCAGGGACACGCCCTCATACTCTGCTTCTGACTGGCTAGTAGTCCTTACCTAGGTACTGTCAGGGACACGCCCTCATACTCTGCTTCTGACTGGCTAGTAGTCCTTACCTAGGTACTGTCAGGGCACGCCCTCATACTCTGCTTCTGACTGGCTAGTAGTCCTTACCTAGGTACTGTCAGGACACGGCCTCATACTCTGCTTCTGACTGGCTAGTAGTCCTTACCTAGGTACTGTCAGGGCACGGCCTCATACTCTGCTTCTGACTGGCTAGTAGTCCTTACCTAGGTACTGTCAGGACACGCCCTTACTCTGCTTCTGACTGGCTAGTAGTCCTTACCTAGGTACTGTCAGGGCCGTCATACTCTGCTTCTGACTGGCTAGTAGTCCTTACCTCTAAATACAATTATGAACCTGAAAATGAGAATAATATAAGCACAGTTTCAAAGTTAGTTGTTCCTGTTAGACACTTAGAGACAAAAACATGGGAAAATAGGCTCCAGGTTGAAAAATACCAACGTTCTTACTTTAATTCAAGACTTGTTTCCAGGTGTCCAGGTGCCTATAGGCGACATTATACGATCAAATCCAGACAATATAGACAATAATGTATGATCAACAAAAAAATCAGAACATAAAAAAAAAAACCAAGATAATGAGCGTACACATCCACAGTTGATCTTTTACGTTCTACAACGGGCCTTACTCGTTCTAACATCTAAGAATAACTTCATCTTAGACAGTTCAGCAGCTGGGGATCTGATTGGTCAGTAGCCGCCTTCCTCCCACCACGTGTGCCTTCCCAGCATGCTTTGGACCTCGCGTGGCGGAGAGAGAGAGAGAACTACCGCAGCATCTCCCTTCTTTATGACCATCAGAGGAATCTGTTGAGTCGTGAATCTCTCTCTCTCTTTTCTCTCTTTGCACCGTATTTAATCTTTTATTGGTGATAAACATCAAAGCTTCACAGCGGACTAATGTTCCCATCTACATTATTGCTAAATGATAATAAATTTGAAGAGGGCCTTACACTTAAGAGGGGAAGGAAGGATTGTATTTGTTACAGCTGATGGGTGTCACTTTATTTAGTGTTTGTCGTTTAGCACAGAGAGAAATAAATGACAGACTCTGGATACCTTCCTCAGCTTTTATTTAGCAGTTGCTCATCTGTGGTCACTTTAAAAAGCAGCTCAAGAACTCCTCTTTTAACACTTTGGGCCCTGTTTTAATGATCTAAGCCCATGGCGTGAAGCGCCTGGCGCAGGTCGCCTTTCTGTCGCAGGTCGCCTTTCTGTCGCCTTTCTGTCGCATTTCTGTCGCCTTTCTGTCGCCTTTTTGTCGCCTTTTTGTCGCCTTTCTGTCGCCTTTCTGTCGCCTTTCTGTCGCCTTTCTGTCGCCTTTCTGTCGCCTTTCTGTCGCATTTCTGTTGCCTTTTTGTTGCCTTTTTGTTGCCTTTTTGTCACATTTCTGTCGCAATTCTGTTGCCTTTATCTCACCTTTCTGTTATATTTCTGTTGCCTTTTTGTCGCATTTTTGTCGCCTTTTTGTCACATTTCTGTCGCCTTTTTGTCACATTTCTGTCGCCTTTTTGTCGCCTTTTTGCCGCCTTTTTGTTGCCTTTTTGTTGCCTTTTTGTCGCATTTCTGTCGCCTTTTTGTCGCCTTTTCGTCGCATTTCTGTCGCCTTTCTGTCGCCTTTCTGTCGCCTTTTTGTCGCCTTTTTGCCGCCTTTTTGTCGCATTTCTGTCGCCTTTTTGTTGCCTTTTTGTCGCATTTCTGTCGCCTTTTTGTCGCCTTTCTGTCGCCTTTTTGTCGCCTTTTTGCCGCCTTTTCGTCGCATTTCTGTCGCCTTTCTGTCGCCTTTATCTCACTTTTATGACGCCTTTATGACGCCTTTCTGTTGCCTTTCTGTCGCCTTTCTGTCGCCTTTCTGTCGCCTTTCTGTCGCATTTCCGTCGCCTTTATCTTACCTTTCTGTTATATTTCTGTTGCCTTTTTGTTGCCTTTTTGTCGCCTTTTTGTTGCCTTTCTGTCGCCTTTATCTCACTTTTATGACGCCTTTATGACGCCCTTCTGTTGCCTTTTTGTCACATTTCTGTCGCCTTTTTGTCGCCTTTTTGTCGCCTTTCTGTCGCCTTTCTGTCGCCTTTCTGTTGCCTTTTTGTCACCTTTTTGTCACATTTCTGTCGCCTTTTTGTCGCCTTACTGTCGCCTTTTTGTTGCCTTTTTGTTGCCTTTTTGTCACATTTCTGTCGCCTTTTGTCACATTTCTGTTGCCTTTCTGTCGCTTTTTGTCTCACTTTTATAGCCTTTATGTCGCCCTTTCTGTCGCTTTTTGTCACATTTCTGTCGCTTTTTGTGCTTTGTCGCTTTCTGTCGCCTTTTTGTCACATTTCTGTCGCCTTTTTGTTGCCTTTTTGTTGCCTTTTTTGTTGCCTTTTTTGTTGCCTTTATGTCGCCTTTATGTCGCCTTTTTGTCGCCTTTTTGTTGCCTTTTTGTTGCCTTTTTTGTTGCCTTTATGTCGCCTTTTTGTCGCCTTTTTGTCGCCTTTTTGCCGCCTTTTTGTCGCATTTCTGTCGCCTTTTTGTTGCCTTTTTGTCGCCTTTTTGCCGCCTTTTTGTCGCATTTCTGTCGCCTTTTCGTCGCATTTCTGTCGCCTTTCTGTCGCCTTTATCTCACTTTTATGACGCCTTTATGACGCCCTTCTGTTGCCTTTTTGTCACATTTCTGTCGCCTTTTTGTTGCCTTTCTGTCGCCTTTTTGTCGCCTTTCTGTCGCCTTTTTGTCACATTTCTGTCGCCTTTTTGTTGCCTTTTTGTTGCCTTTTTTTTGCCTTTATTTCGCCTTTATGTCGCCTTTTTGTCGCCTTTTTGCCGCCTTTTTGCCGCCTTTTTGTCGCATTTCTGTTGCCTTTTTGTTGCCTTTTTGTTGCCTTTTTGTCGCATTTCTGTCGCCGTTTGTCGCCTTTTTGTCGCATTTCTGTCGCCTTTTCGTCGCATTTCTGTCGCCTTTCTGTCACCTTTATCTCACTTTTATGACGCCTTATGATGCCTTTATGACGCCCTTCTGTTGCCTTTTTGTCACATTTCTGTCGCCTTTTTGTTGCCTTTCTGTCGCCTTTATCTCACTTTTATGACGCCTTTATGACGCCCTTCTGTCGCCTTTTTGTCACATTTCTGTCGCCTTTTTGTCGCCTTTCTGTCGCCTTTTTGTCACATTTCTGTCGCCTTTTTGTTGCCTTTTTGTTGCCTTTTTTGTTGCCTTTATGTCGCCTTTATGTCGCCTTTTTGTCGCCTTTTTGTTGCCTTTTTGTTGCCTTTTTTGTTGCCTTTATGTCGCCTTTTTGTCGCCTTTTTGTCGCCTTTTTGTCGCATTTCTGTCGCCTTTTTGTTGCCTTTTTGTCGCATTTCTGTCGCCGTTTGTCGCCTTTTTGTCGCATTTCTGTCGCCTTTTCGTCGCATTTCTGTCACCTTTATCTCACCTTTTATCTCACTTTTATGACGCCCTTCTGTTGCCTTTTTGTCGCCTTTCTGTCGCCTTTTTGTCGCCTTTATCTCACTTTTATGTCGCCTTTTTGTCGCCTTTATGACGCCTTTATGACGCCTTTCTGTTGCCTTTCTGTCGCCTTTCTGTCGCATTTCCGTCACCTTTATCTTACCTTTCTGTTATATTTCTGTTGCCTTTTTGTTGCCTTTTTGTCGCCTTTCTGTCGCCTTTATCTCACCTTTATGACGCCTTTATGACGCCTTTATGACGCCTTTATGACGCCTTTCTGTCGCCTTACAGTAAAAGTGATAATTACTAGAATTGTTGGGTCTCTGTAAACTATAGAGCGTGGTCTAGACCGACTGTGTCTGTAAAGGGTCTCGAGATAACTCTTGTTATGGTTTGATACTATGAATAAAATGGACTTGACTTGACTTGATATAAAGGCGACAAAAAGACAGAGTCATTTAACCCTTTGTTAATATTATTCGTTAACAGTGCTTGTTTTCTTGCCTTCCGTTCCCCTCCTCTCTCTCTCTCTCTCTCTCCTCTCTCTCTCTCCCTCTCTCTCTCTCTCTCCCTCTCTCTCTCTGTCTCTCCCTCTCTCTCTCTCTCTCCCTCTCTCTCCCTCTCTCTCTCTCTCTCTCTCTCTCTCTCTCTCTCTCTCTCTCTCTCTCTCTCTCTCTCTCTCTCTCTCTCTCTCTCTCTCTCTCTCTGTCTCTCTCTCTCTCCCTCTCCCTCTCTTTCTCTCTCACCCTCTCTCTCCCTCTCTCTCTGTCTCTCTCTCTCTCTCTCTCTCTCTCTCTCTCTCTCTCTTTTTCTCCCTCTCTCTCTCTCTCCCTCTCTCTCTCTCTCTCTCTCTCTCTCTCTCTCTCTCTCTCTCTCTCTCTCTCACTCTCTCTCTCTCTCTCTCTCTCTCTCTCCCTCACTCTCTCTCTCTCTCTCGGTCTAAACAACAGAATCTATTAAAGCAGCAGAAATGCAAATGTGCGACTGTTGCTGGAGGTGAAATTAGCATCTTTAATTAAAAAATTAGCAGCAAACAAACAACACAAAACATACGAACGATTAAAGGAAAAACAACCTGAAGGAGCAGCGGAGGAAACTTTTTATCTGACTTCCACTGGATTTAATTATCAAATATGAGTTGTACTCTGAGATTACACAAACACACAAAAACACAAATATGTGTCTACGTTGGGTGTGCTGGGGACTCATTAATTACCAATATTTTCACATCAAAAACTGACTTTGATCCAACAAACACTGATCCAACCTCAGGAGGAAATCTAACTTTGTTATTAAACTGGAATATTTTATTTCATCATCACTCTTTGACTGTTTTAATGTGCAGAACAGAACTGTAACAGTCGCCTGATGAAGGCCTTTAAGTCTAGTCCTTAACATCAGAGGAGGTGTTATGGAGTATTAACCTAGTTATGCTCTGGGTTGTTTGCATTTCTTTAGTCTTGCATTGTCAGACCCTCCTCCACGGCTCTTTTAACGCTCTGGTTTCCCCCTTGGCTTCATTTTTTGTTCATCAATCAACTTGCAGCTTTAAGCCACTCAGTTAGGGTTAGGGGAAAAATCATGGGTGGGTTACAAAATGTACATTTAAATAAAACTATTTCATGCATTGACACTAGACATTGGCGGTAAATGACAGAGATAAGAGATCATTATTAATTATTTAATTAGTACTGTAAATGTAGATTTATTATATGATGTAATTGCATAAAATGTAGCTTTAAACTTGACCCACTAAAGCTTAGATCGGGCCCAAAAAAATCAATCCCGACCCTACCCGAGCCCGTGCACGTTGTGTCCGAGCCCGGCCCGACACATTAACTGGAATTATGAGCCCGATCCTGATTTAAACCCGACATTTTTTTTAATACGTGGGCCGTTATAACTGACGTTCTCAACTACAATTCACAGTTGTTTGAACTGCAGAAATCTGTTTAGAAGGAGCTGCTTCAGCTGAAGGCTGACTGTCATCTTTTCTGCCACGGCGAGCCTGCTTCACGTGTCTGTTCATCATCCCCGTTTATTTGCTGTCATAGGCGAGCAGCGTGCCGCACTTAATGTACTCGACAAAGCCGACACATATGTTGTCACTGCCCGAGACTTGTTTGAAATGGTTCCATACCTCCCGACCGTCCTCCAAACTTGCTCATTTTTTTTTCGTTACATCTTCATGCTCCATGTTGCACTTAAGTTGCACCATACGGCCCAGCAGGCCCGGTGTGATGCTCCACCATACGGCCCAGCAGGCCCGGTGTGATGCTGCACCATACGGCCCAGCAGGCCCGGTGAGATGCTGCACCATACGGCCCAGCAGGCCCGGTGTGATGCTCCACCATACGGCCCAGCAGGCCCGGTGTGATGCTGCACCATACGGCCCAGCAGGCCCGGTGAGATGCTGCACCATACGGCCCAGCAGGCCCGGTGTGATGCTGCACCATACGGCCCAGCAGGCCCGGTGTGATGCTCCACCATACGGCCCAGCAGGCCCGGTGAGATGCTCCACCATACGGCCCAGCAGGCCCGGTGAGATGCTCCACCATACGACCCAGCAGGCCCGGTGAGATGCGTGCCAGTGGAGGAGACACTGCGTATGATTGTGGCAGAGCTTTCTCCCCACCCAATTAGGCTTATGAAGTAATGTTTCAAAAAGAACAAATGCTTGTTCAAGGGCCCGGCCCGAGGATAGTGGTGGGAAATATCGGCCGGGTCGGGTCAAGTTCAGGCTCGGGCAGAGAATCTAAATTCTACATCCGACCCACCTTGTTGATCTTTAAAGAGATTTTTACATCACAAACGTTCGGAGAGAAGCTGTCAGAAAACATTTTCACTTTCAGAAGAAATATTAGATTGTTTCAGAAGGATTATTACTTGGACTCGCGTCTGCACAGTCGTCCTGCAGACTTGTGAGTAGTAGATACCATCACAGGAATCTTCTCCTGCAGAGCATGTACTGCAACACGCGTCAGTATTCAATGAGTCTCTGCTGCCCTCTGCGGGTCGCTTCATCAAACAACAGAGAGTTTCATCATAAGCTACTACACACTGCTGTATTGGGTGTACTACTGTAATCTGTTTGTCTGTTGTCCCCAACAGGTCTCTCTTGTATGGAAGAGGATTACAGCCAATTCTGACTTTAAAGATGTGGCCCTAATCCTCTTCCGTACTCTTGGGAATGAGATCCTGTCTCAGTGAGATTACCTGTATAAATAAAGGTTAAATAAAAATACAAATAAAAATGTGTTTTCTCTGGTTTGGTGTGTGTGTGTCTCAGGTGATACCCAATCAGCAGAGACGTGTCTGTAAACCTGTAGTAATAAAAAGGCAGAGCGCACACAGCAGGGTGTTCAACGCACCCCCGTTTCAGTTTAAAAAGAAAGGTGTTGCCACGTTTTGTCAGTGCTGAACGTGGCCCTGCTTGAGAATGACCTTTTTGCTGAATTGTGCTCTACAAAAAAAGATGCCTTGCCTATCGCTGCCAACAAATATTTCTGGTGAGCCGTATATGATGGAGAACTGGCCAGCCACAACTGTTTTAATGTGTGTCTTTATATTGGCTGGCGTAATAAGCTTGTTCTATAAACGGTGGGCAAACATGCTAGCATGCATTGGCTCTCTACCAGTGTATCTCCATGTGTACTTCCTCCACAGCAATCCCACCAATCAGTCCCAAAACCTCCCAGTTAGAGAGGAAATGACCTAAACATATTCTTTGTAAATCTTTACAATCATTCCCCTAAAGAAACAAGCAGACCTTCCTTGTTGCACCATCCAATGTTATCGTCAAAACTTGCCATTTTCATTACAAATTATGGTTACATGCCAGGTTTTATGATTTAATACAGAAGATATATCACATATTTCTCCTTTATATGAAACAGAACAGAGCCGACTGGTTTACCGGCGATGCGTTAGGTTTATTAGAAGTATAAAAAAGGTCGCCTGTGAGTTTAATTTATAACCTAACCAGATTTGATAAACTCTTCATATGTTCTTCTGTTGATGCCGACTAAACCAAACCAAATTCTGCATTTCTGGACTGCAATTTCTTTTTACAGATTGGCCAACATTTACACATAATAAATTAATATCAGCATGCCTGTTTAATCTATATCTGTAATTAATTAATTACTGGGACAGTGGTGGCCTAATGTTTAAACCCGGCAGGGCGCCGGTTCAATCCCCAGACCGACAGGAAAAAAAAAAAAGGGTGGGTGGGGAAAGTGAAAGAGCAGTGCTTGTCCCTCCCTCATTACCATCACTGAGGTGCCCTTGAGCAAGGCCCTTAACCCTCCAATCGCTCCAGTGGAGCTGCTCAGTGGCCAGCAGATCAGACTGTGGTAGTACTGGGCAGCTTCCAGTATGAATGTGATCAGATCAGACTGTGGTAGTACTGGGCAGCTTCCAGTATGACTGTGATCAGATCAGACTGTGGTGGTACTGGGCAGCTTCCAGTATGAATGTGATCAGATCAGACTGTGGTGGTACTGGGCAGCTTCCAGTATGAATGTGATCAGATCAGACTGTGGTGGTACTGGGCAGCTTCCAGTATGAATGTGATCAGATCAGACTGTGGTGGTACTGGGCGGCTTCCAGTATGAATGTGATCAGATCAGACTGTGGTGGTACTGGGCAGCTTCCAGTATGAATGTGGAACTGTGTGAATGTGATCAGGTCGTCACTGCAAATGACGAATCGACTTACCTGTTTAAAAAAAATCTGTTTAGCTCGGTGAAAGTTTTAAAGGAAGAAAATAAAGAAAGAAGGAAAGTTGGCAATAAGCACAAACAAACTACAACTGGGTAAATAATATTTCCACCTCTGCAAAGACCAAACACAGGATTCCTAATGAGTTATTTTGGGGAAATGTGACGCTGAACAAGAATTCAGTTGTGTTTTTTTCATAAAATGCAGCAGAGCCAAGTTGATTCTGCAGAGATCTGTTGTTGGTTTGAAATGAAATGACTGGTCATAAGCTCATTAGGCCATCAGTTAGCCCCATCTAGTGGACAGTTAATATAACTCCATCTTCTGATGACACTGAGTTGGGTGTGTGCCACAGGTTAGACTGGTTCTGAAGTCACTCTCAGACTCTGAAGATGTGAGGCTGTGACGATGTCCTAAAATCAAATGCACAAAGACGCCAGGACTGACAAGGGAGAATGAGTAGCTCCGTCTCTCCAAACGTTTCCTCGACACAGGAAGGTGAAAAGTGTCTATGAGTCGACCTAAAGTGAGTTCAGCAGGTGAGAATCCAACCAGAGGAATCTGTAAATGTTTGATCAACAGGATCATTTTGTTCACATTGTTGCTGTATCACTGTTGGACCGTAGCAATGTTTCTGGGTTGTTTCACAGTATCTGTTTAATATAGAAGTTTGTGTCTATCTGAGTTAAAGGAGAGTGGTTTGAGAATGATTTGCATGTATTACTGCTCAGGTAGAGCCAACAGCAGATGACAGTGAAAAATGTAGGGAGTGTCAGAACTGGTTGGACAGTTTGCAACAACTCGGCTGTCATGCATTTCATCCAAAACACAGCCATCTTTCAACTTTGACCCAAATTTGATTTGATTGAAAGCAAAGGCTGGACTTTTGAGACCCAGACCAGCCCAGAACAATCAGCTGGACACCACCCGTCCTTGGACTCCCCTTCAACAATTGTTCATACCAGCAGGGATCAACACTTGCATATTTTTCCAGCCAAATGCTGGTAAAATATGCAAGTGGCTGGTAGATTTGCTTGCCTCACCAACCAAAAAAAGTAACATTTTAACATTCACTAGCCATTTAGCTGGTGGACAAAAAGTTAATTTTGAACACTGCATACCAGATCTACTTTACAGAGCCTAGCAATCACCTTAAATATTGCAGAAAAAAGGTCAGCATTTACAGTATGGCTCAGTAAGAAATAAGCAATGTTTGTCATGACACACCTGGTTTTTGAACTCTGTCCCCTGGTCTGGAAGCAGTCTCTGAGGTATACAATTGGTCACCTCCTCTGCTGATTTGGTTCTTCAGAGGGTAGGCCCTACACAAATGCATTATATTTACACCCTCAGTTACAGTCGGCTTCATGACGTCCATCCCAACTAGTTCAAATGGCTCCAAAAAGTAGACATCTGTACAGGAAGAAGCTAGTGAGCACATTTAGCTGCATGGGATATTAATTGCACACATAACCTCACCTCTATTGGGTTGTACTGTGTTTTTTTCTTTTAGACTGGCACACTTTGCCTGGCAATCAGGACACTGACCAATCTGAAGCCAAATAATATTCAAATGAATGTATATCATAGGCATTTGGTCAAGCAGAAACAGTAAGTAAGGGAAATAGATCGCGTGTGTTTTAATAGAATCTATTTAATTACTGTTTCAGTTTGACAGATTGTTTTGGTCAGTTGGCCTTCATGTAAATAAACTGTGGTAATTTTTGGTGACCCTTACCCATTTGCGGATATCAGCCTCCATTCCAGGCCAGTAATACCTGCTGATGATCATGTGTTGTGTTTTTTCAACAGGTTCTCACTCCCATCTCGTAAAATAGGAACGCTTGGTCAGGTGCCTTTGTCGTTGTGTTTGACGCTAAAAGTCTCCTTTAGCATTAGCATCATATAACGCGCTTTAACTAAAGGCGCTTGGTCGGGACCATTGGCGTCCTTTTTGACGTGGTTATGTAAAGGAAAAGGTCGTGGGTGGGCTTACGTTTCCTTGACACGCTGGAATAACGGGACGGTTAAAAAAGTAAGCGACTTTAGGAAACGTGACAAGCGGGACACGATCCCCGGTCTCCTGGGTTAAAGTCCTGTGTTTGACCCATCCAACCTCCCTACGAGGTATTCCCCCCTTACATACTCCTCTCTAAACCCCGTGTAGCTGCTGCTCTCCCCGCTACGTTCTACAAACACGCTGAAAGACGCCTTTTTTGTCTCTTCAGACGCTGACAGCCACTGTCCAAACGTCCGTATTTTACGAGTTTGGAGTGAGAGCGGGTTGGTTTTTTCAACCCCACAATGAGACCCAAGCCTGCTGCTGTGCATTTCCAGAAAAATGTTGTCTGCTTATGAGGCTGACGTAACCTTTGCAAGATGCTCCTGCTTGTCTTGCCGTCTCCGGCATATATAGTAAAGAACTCCATCTGGTCAAAAAAAAAGCTCAATATATTCTAAATCTAACAGAAGAAATCATTGTGATTGATGAAATATGACATTTAAACTTGCCCTTAAATACAAAATGTGAAGCTCTTCTCTTGTGTATCTTTGCTGTTTTGTTCAACCCAAAGGGAATCAAATTATGGACTTTAAAGTAGGGGTTAAAACATGTACGTTTAAGTGACACACGGGACAAGAACAGGACATGAACCTCGGTCACCTAGGTTAAAGTCCCGTTTTGCTTGACCCATCCACCCCCCAACCTGCCTCCCAAATGCAGATGTTCAGTCTTTAATACTACAGCGCCACGATTTAGCTGCTGCTCTGCCCGGTGCATTCCATACAGATGCTAAAAGGTGCCTTGTGCGTCGGTATCTGACGCTGCGAGCCATTGTCCAAGCATCAGTATATTGACTAGTTGAGAATGAGAAAGTGTTTTCTACATTTTAATGTGGGCTGTTCTTAATGCAAACAAGGATCCCCAGCAATGCCAAGCAAATGTGGTCTTCAATACTCATATATCATATGAATTGAGCATTCAGGGCTTGGGCTCCAAAAGCTTTGCACAGTCCATGCGTCACTATAAGCTTGTTGTCGTGACAGAAAGCATCTCTCCCTGCAGGTGAGGACTCTGCTATGAGTCAGGGTGAGTACAGAGAGGAGGGAGTCCCTCCCTCCAAAACCACTCTGTGTGGGGAACATGACGGCCAGACCAAAGCCAAGAAGTGAGTAACTCCAGTACTCAAATTACTCCACCATTCATTATTCACACTCAAAGCTCTTTGTGTGTGTTGTTTCATGTAACAGATCATTTGTTTGTATCAGGATGCTGCAGCAGAGACTAGACTCTCCTGAACGCAGCTGTGTGTCCGTGAAGTACATTTACTATATATAATGGCCAAGAAATCAGTTTCCTATATTAGAAATCTAGCATATAGATGTTCTATCTGCTTCTAATACTTCAAATGGTGGCAGTTAAACTGATAAACATAATCTTTTTCAAGTTTAAACTATTTCAATGGTCAATTGTCTGTTTGAACAATTAGAAGAGTGGTTTGTTTGTGTGAACATACAGTAGGCCAGTGATTTTCAACCACCGTGTCGTGAGAGATCGTCCTGTGTGCTGTGGGAAATTATCAGATTTTACTTAATTTATCCAATATTTTTTGCTTGATTGAGTTACTGCAAATAATTTGCCATTGTTGCGCATCTGTGCCTGCAATGTGATGACTGGCAGAGAAATTAAATACTATTCTGTGTCAGTAGGTGGCAGTATAGCGTAATAATGACCATGTTAATTAAAGCCAATAGAATTACTGCCCCCTGGTGGCAGTGACAGGATGTACGCAGTAGGGCCGAGATCATCGATGTAAGCCTGCAACAGCGATGGATACATTTTTAAAAAGGAAAAATGCAGATTCTGATCTGATTCTGATCTTATTAGGCTATAATGTGTCATTTTGTAACATTTTTGGTTTGGCTGCGGGATTTTTTTAATGTGAAAAATGTGCCGTGGCTCAAAAAAGGTTGAAAAACACTGCAATAGGCCGTTTTACAGTCACTGTAGCGCGCCAATGTGACGTCAAAATGATGTAGATCTCGCTGGCGCGCCAGGATTTTGAGTGCGCGACCAGAGTTTCACTTCAGGTATTTATATTCACAAATACAGGGTTGAGTAATGGGACAGCAAACTAAACTAACACTGCAGAACATGCAGAGAGACTTACGTAGTACGTAGTGTGTAGTACGTAGTGTGTAGTACGTAGTGTGTAGTGTGTAGTACGTAGTGTGTAGTGTGTAGTGTGTAGTACGTAGTGTGTAGTACGTGTAGTGCGTAGCACGTGAGTGCAGTGTGCGTGCAGTGTGTAGTGCAGTGCAGTGCAGTGTGAGTGTGCAGTACGAGTGCAGTAGTGTGCAGTGTGCAGTGCAGTGCAGTGCGTGCAGTGCGTAGTGCAGTGTGCAGTGTGTAGTGCGTAGTGTAGTGCGCAGTGCGTAGTGCGCAGTGCAGTGTGCAGTGCGTGCAGTGTGTAGTGCAGTGCAGTGTGCGTGTGCAGTGCGTAGTGCGTGCAGTAGTGTAGTGTGCAGTGCGTAGTGTGCAGTGTGTGCGTAGTGTAGTGTGTAGTGCAGTGTGTAGTGCAGTGTGTAGTGTGTAGTGTAGTGGCGTGTAGTGTAGTGTAGTGTGCGCGGCAGTGCAGTGTAGCGCAGTGTGCGTAGTGCGTAGCAACGAGTGCGCAGTGCGTAGCGTAGTGCGCAGTGCAGTGCAGCGCTAGCGTGCAGAGTGCAGCAGTGCAGTGCAGCGTGCGCAGTGCGTAGCATGCAGTGTGCAGTGCAGTGTGCAGTGCGTAGCAGCGCGAGCGCGTAGTGCAGTGCAGTGTGCAGCAGTGTAGTGCGCAGTGCGTGCAGTGCAGTGCGCAGTGCAGTGTGCAGTGCGTGCAGTGCAGTGCGTGCAGTGCAGTGCGTGCAGTGCAGCAACGAGTGCAGTGTAGTGCAGTGCGTAGCAACGAGTGCAGTGCAGTGCGTGAGTGCAGCAACGTAGTGCAGTAGCACGAGTGCAGTGTAGCAACGAGTGCAGTGCGTAGTGCGCAGCGTGAGTGCGAGTGCAGCAACGAGCGTAGTGCAGTGCAGCAACGTGAGTGCAGTAGTGCAGCAACGAGTGCGTAGTGTGCGTGAGCAGTGCAGCGTGTAGCAACGAGTGCGAGCGTGTAGCAGCGTGCAGTGCGTAGCGTGCAGCAACGAGTGCATGTGTGCAGTGTGCAGCGAGCAAACGAGTGCGTAAGTGCGCAGCACGTAGTGCTGCAGTGCAGTGCGAGAACGAGTGCGAGTGCAGTGCGCAGTGTGCAGCTGAGGCGCCAGGCGCCAGAGTGACGTAGTGCGCAGCGTGCAGTGCGTAGCGTGCGCGCGTGCAGTGTCCAGCGCCAGGTGCAGCGTAGCAACGAGTGCGAGCGCGGTGCGAGTGCGAGCGTGCAGCACGAGTGCGCAGCGCGTAGTGCGAGTGCGTAGCACGAGTGAAGTGCGTAGCAGTGATAGTGTGCGCAGTGAGCGTCCAGCGCCGAGCGCCGTGAGCGCGCGGTGCAGCAACGAGCGTGCAGTGAACGAGTGCAGTGCAGCAGTGCGTGCAGCGCACAGCGTCGCAGTGCCGAGTGAGCGCCGTGAGCAACGCAGTGCAGTGCAGTGCGGCAACGAGTGCAGTGCAGTGCAGCAACGAGCGCGTGCGTGCAGTGCGCGTGCGCAGTGTGCAGTGCAGCGCGCAGTGCAGTAGCACCGTGAGTGCAGTGCAGTGCGTGCAGTGTGCAGTGCGCAGTGCGTGCAGTGCAGTGCGCGTGAGTGCGTAGCACACGAGTGCGTGCAGTGCAGTGTGCGCGTAGTGCAGTGCGCGTGCAGTGCAGTGCAGCGAGTGCAGCGTGCAGTGTGTGCAGTGCGTGCAGTGTGCAGTAGTGTGTAGTGCGACTGAGCGCGTGCAGTGTGCAGTGCAGCAGTGTAGCATAGCGTGCAGTGCGTAGCGTGTAGTGTGCAAAGTCAACGCAGAGGTGCAGTGCGTGTAGCGATGCAGTGTGCAGTGTGCAGGTGCAGTGCGAACGTGCGTGAAGGTGTAGTGCGTAGCGTGTAGCAACGAGTGCGAGGTGCGTAGTGTAGTGTAGCGCAGTGCAGCGCGTAGTGCAGTGTAGTGTGTAGTGTGCAGGCGTAGCACCGAGTGCGCAGTGCAGTGCAGTGTGTAGCACGTAGTGAAGTGTGTAGTGTGCAGTGCGTAGTAGCGAAGTGTAGTGCGGGAGTGTCCAGTGCGGCCGTGAGTGCGTGTAGTGCAGCGTAGCGAAAGTCGCAGTGCGTAGTGCGTAGCACGCAGTGTGTGCGTAGCGTGCGTGTACGAGTGTGCAGTGTGCAGTGTGCAGTGTGTGCCAGTAGTGTCTCAGCGCGTCAGTATGCAGAGCGTGAGTACGAGTGCAGCAACGTGAGTGCGAAGTGTGTAGTGCGCGTAGTGTGCAGTGTGTACAGAGTGTCCAGCAGCGTGAGCAACGAGTGAGCGTAGACGTGAGTGTAGTGTGTGCCGCAGCGTCCAGTACGAGTGCCGAGCGACGTGAGTAACGCAGTGCAGTGTGTAGCAACGAGTGCAGTGCGTAGTGTGAGTGTGTAGCAACGTGAGTGCGTAAGTGCGTAGTGCGTAGCACCGTGAGTGAAGTGTAGTGTAGTGCGTAGGTGTAGTGCAACGTGAGTGCGTAGTGCGTAGTGCAGTGTAGTGCGTAGCATCGAGTGCGTAGCGTGTAGTGCGTACGCAGCGTCTGCGAGTGCGCAGAGCGAGTAACGAGTGGTGTAGTGCAGCACGTAGCGCGTGAGTAACGAGTGCGTAGCACGTAGTGTGTAGTGTCCAGCGCGAGTGCCGTGATGCGAGTGAGCACGATTGCGAGCGGTAGCACGAGTGCAGTGTAGCAACGAGTGCAGTGTAGTAACGAGTGTAGTGTGCAGTGTGAGCATGGTAGTGTGCGCTAGAGTGTCTAGTGCGAGTGTGTAAAGTACGAGTGTGTAGTGTGTGTGTAGTGTGTAGTGTGTAGCAATGAGTGTGTAGTGTGTGTAGTGTGTAGTGTGCAGTACGTAGTGTGTAGTGTGTAGTACGTAGTTTTACATACCCCCCAAGGCCCATTCTGAGCCAGGAAAAAAATATTTATAATATATATATATATATATATATATATATATATATATATATATATATGTGGTACAGTATACCCACTACAATACATTACACCACTAACTTCCTGAATGAGGACACTTCGTGAGTCTGGAATTGTACCTCGTACAATTTAATGTGATAAATAAAAGAAAGTGTTGTTGTTTGTATCAGGATGCAGCAGCAGAGACCAGACTATCCCAGCTGTGTGTCCATTAAGAGTGACTGCTCTATGGATCGTCCTATTGACCTTAAAACAGGACAACCTGCTGATGGACGGTAAGAATTGAATATGTGTGGGTACGAGATGCGTAATCCAACACTTTACTGGGATCTAGCCCGATCTGACGTGTTCTGGATGCACCTGTGGTGTCTGTGTGTGTGTGTGTGTGTGTATCCATCATTTGACTATATGTATAAATGTGTCTTTGTCATGCACATTCTCACATGGAAAACACCCATTACCCTGCCGCACCTATACATGGCCAGGAAATCAGCTTTCTACGTTACAAATCTAGCTAGAGAATTCAGGTTTCTGTAATCCTTCAATAGGATTACAGAAATTACGAAATGATGTGACGTTTAAGAAATCAGGTTACTGCAGAGAGACAACTGTAAGTGATCGCTGAAGTGCAGAAAAACACAATGATTGAACCTTGCTTCTATTATATTAGTTAACAAGGACCCAATGACTGATTAGTCAGGAGGATCTTCTGCTCTCAGGCCACTAGGATCCTAAATGAGGACACTGCCTGAATCATGCACAAGTTATACGTAGAGCTGATGGGTTTACATTTGACTAGGATTGTACCTTGTACAATTTAACGTGACAAATAATTGAGATGAAACAAACAGGAAAGTGTTGTTTGCTTGTATCAGGATGCAGCAGCAGAGACCAGACTATCCCAGCTGTGTGTCCATTAAGAGTGACTGCTCTATGGATCGTCCTATTGACCTTAAAACAGGACAACCTGCTGATGGACGGTAAGAATTGAATATGTGTGGGTACGAGATGCGTAATCCAAAACTTTATTGGGATCTAGCCCAAACTGACTATATGCTATTCTGCAAACTTGTCCTGGACCCAGCTGTGTGTCCATTAAGAGTACCCAGTCCATGACGCCACCACTTTATCAAGAGACGTAATTGTGAGACAGAGTAAGTCAACACATTCACAAACATCAGTCTGCTTCTGTTGTTGCTTCACCTGAACTGTCCTAAACCTACAAATTGTTCTGGACTCAGAGTCTCAGGAAGTCTTTAACGGATCCATTAGTTGACTGAAGATAAAAATGTGTGTTTACATGAACACAAAAAGAGGTTAGTCAGAGAAATCGGTTACTGTAAATGCAGGTAAACATGCAGCAAGTCAGTGGTCACATTGCTGTCTGTGTGTGTGTGTGTGTGTGTGTGTGTGTGTGTGTGTATGTGTGTGTCTGTGTGTGTGTGTGTGTGTGCATGCGTGCGTGCATGCGTGTGTTCTGTGTTCAACCATCCTTTGACTGTAGGTAAAAATGTCTTTGTCATGCACATGCCTACATGGAACACCAATTAGAAACCCAGTTCTGTAATCCTTCAATTACAGAAACCAGGTTTCTGGTTTACTTGGCGTTTAAGAAATCAGGTTACTGCAGAGAGACAACTGTAAGTGATCGCTGAAGTGCAGCAAAACACAATGATTGAAGCTTGCTTCTAATATTTTAGTTAGTCAAGAGGAGCTTCTGCTCTCAGGCCACTAGGATCCTAAATGAGGATACTGCCGGTATCATGCACAAGTTAAAGGAGTTGATGGGATTACATTTGACTACAATTGTACCTTGTACTATTTAATGTGACAAATACATTTATATGTTATTGTTTGTATCAGGATGCAGCAGCAGAGACCAGTCTATCCCAGCTGTGTGTCCATTAAGAGTGACTGGTCTATGGATCGTCCTATTGACCTTAAAACAGGACAACCTGCTGATGGACGGTAAGAATTGTTTAAAATATGTGTATATAAAAAGTAATTGTGTGTGCATGCATGTGTGCGTTTGTGTGTGTGTAACCATTATTTGATTATTGACCTTAAACTTTGCCTGAACTTCCACATTTTGTAACCATAATTCAGTTTTAGGGCGTAAGTGTTATTACTTCGCTTAGCCTCGCCAGCTATATCCACCTTTACTTGCCCAAAAAAATCAGTTTTGCACGAAAAGCTGATCAGGAGGGCAAGCATTGAACCCAGGTTGTCCGTTGATGGCAGACCTAACTCTCTCCTCGATGTCCCAATTGAGTGTGGGGACAAAACAGGGGGGCTGGGAGGTTGGAGTCAGACCCGTGCAAGAATCTTCCTTATCCTGAAACTGCCGTGATGAAGCATTGCGGGACCCTGACAGGTAGGAGAGGGAGAAGGGGAACCGTGTGAGAAACTAGCCAGTGCGACCATTCCTCCAGAGGTAATTTGACAGCTAGCAGTTCTCTGTTGCTGATGTTGTAATTCCTATTGGCCTGAGACAGGCACTGAAAGAACAAGCCACAGGGGTGGAACTTCTGGTCAGAGGCCGCACATTGAGACAAAACGGCCCCTACACCCACATCGGAAGCATCCATCTTTACAATAAACTGTCAGTCTGGCTCTGGTAGTTGGAGGAGGGAGGTGGAGATGAATGGGGACCTGAGAGTCTGGAATGCTTTTTCAGCAGCCAGGGTCCAGCTGAAGAGCACTTTGGAGGAGTGAGAGCAGTGAGAGGGGTGGTGATGGAACTGTAGTTGTGGATGAACTTGCGGTAAAAGGTGGCAAAGCTTGGGAAACTGGCCGGGAGGTGACTACCGTTACTTTAGCCAGGTCTGCCTAAGACTACAGAGAGTTCTCCAGTCGGCATTGCAGGACTGACTGGACATGGAGGACATGCTTCTCTTAGGACTTGGAAAAGATGATAATGTCATCCAGGTAAACAAATACAAAGAAAATGAGCTGCACGTCATTAACCAGAGCTTGGAACACAGCAGGGTTAGGGTTAGGTGCCTTGAAGTCAACGGTCGCAGCCCTGCCTGGAAGGAGACGTTGGGGGCTTAAAACACCATCGAGCGTCTATCGCCTTTCTCTCAGGGGCAGCTATGAAATACAAATGCACCCCTTGGAAGCAGAGAATATTCTTCAAAAAGGAGACTATTCCTAGAAGAATTAGGGAAAGCCATGGTGGCACCAACGATCAAAGCTGGCAACACCTTCCTCAAACACCATCCTCTATAGTGAACCATCTACAAGGCCCAAAAGCAAAATCTACGACTGCCAGAAACAGACACAAAGTTGTTAGTAATAATGCTGTTATTGTGAATGTTAACCGTTACTGTCCTTGTTAAGTCAGGTTTTAAGTCATTAAATGTCCTTAAATATTTTTTTCTCCACAGTGTTCAGCAGAAGAGGTCAGAGCTTTCCCGTGATCAGACTGGCCAGCAGCATCAATCAGAACGGGATTCCATATTTATGGTGTGTACACGTACAAACACATTTTATTATCAACTACTACTAAACTATAATTCAGGTCCGATTAGTCTCCATGCTGCTTTGTTTAGACCAGCAGGTCTTCGGACTGAAAGATAAATCAAAATGAAATCAAAATGTTGTGTTCTTTAAATTAAATATTCAGTTTATTGTTCTGTGCCAGCTGCTGGAGGAGAACATCGTCACTTTTGCGAAGAAGGAGCTGAAGAGGATCCAGAAGGTTCTTAGTCCAGATTACCCAGATTCCTTCAAAAGTCAGAGGGAAAATAAAGAGGTGGTGGACGGCGAGGATGAAGAACAGAGGAGGAGCAGCAGAGAGGCATTTCTGAAGATAACACTGGACTTCCTGAGGCGAATGAAGCAGAACGAGCTGGCTGACTGTCTGCAGAGCAGTAAGAATGTTAACCCATTTAACATGCTTGAAAGAGGAGAGACAACATGGAAGTTTACATTTCCAAACTCTTAATAAAACTAATCGAGGAAAAACTACCCACACTTAAATGTTTAAATTATGTGATATTCTGTAGGATCGACTCACAGATTACATTTTTTCTTTGTTTATTCAGAAACTCAAGCTCCAGTGTGCCGACGTAAACTCAAGTCTAACTTCAAGAAGTTCCAGTGTGTGTTTGAGGGGATTGCTAAAGCAGGAAACCCAACCAATCTGAATCAGATGTACACAGAGCTCTACATCACAAAGCGAGGGACTGCACAGGTCAATGATGAACACGAGGTCAGACAGATTGAAACAGCATCCAGGAAACCAGACGGATCAGAAACAAAAATCAGACAAGAAGACATCTTTAAAACGCCACCTGGAAGAGATGAACCAATCAGAACAGTGATGACTAAGGGAGTGGCTGGCATCGGGAAAACAGTCTTAACACAGAAGTTCACTCTGGACTGGGCTGAAGACAAAGCCAACCAGGACATCCAGTTCACATTTCCATTCACCTTCAGAGAGCTGAATGTGCTGATAGAGAAAAAGTACAGCTTGGTGGAACTTGTTCATCACTTCTTTAGTGAAATCAAAGAAGCAGGAATCTGCAGGTTTGAAGAGTTCCTGGTTGTGTTCATCTTTGACGGTCTGGATGAGTGTCGACTTCCTCTGGACTTCCACAACACTGAGGTTCTGACTGATGTTACAGAGTCCACCTCAGTGGGTGTGCTGCTGACAAACCTCATCAGGGGGAAACTGCTTCCCTCTGCTCGCCTCTGGATAACCACTCGACCTGCAGCAGCCAATCAGATCCCTCCTGAGTATGTTGACATGGTGACAGAGGTCAGAGGGTTTGCTGACCCACAGAAGGAGGAGTACTTCAGAAAGAGATTCAGAGATGAGAAGCAGGCCAGCACAATCATCTCTCACATCAAGAGATCACAAAGCCTCCACATCATGTGTCACATCCCCATCTTCTGCTGGATCACTGCTACAGTTCTGGAGGATGAATTGAAATCCAGAGAGGGAGGAGAGCTGCCAAAGACCTTGACTGAGATGTACATCCGTTTCCTGGTGGTTCAGTCCAAAGTGAAGAACATCAAGTATGATGGAGGAGCTGAGATGGATCCACACTGGAGTCCAGATACCAGGAAGATGATAGAGTCTCTGGGAAAACTGGCTTTCGAGCAGCTGCAGAAAGGCAACCTGATCTTCTATGAATCAGACCTGACAGAGTGTGGCATCGATATCAGAGCAGCCTCAGTGTACTCAGGAGTGTTCACACAGATCTTTAAAGAAGAGAGAGGACTGTACCAGGACAAGGTGTTCTGCTTCGTCCATCTGAGTGTTCAGGAGTTTCTGGCTGCTCTTCATGTTCATCTGACATTCATCAACTCTGGAGTCAACCTGCTGTCAGAAGAACAAACACCATCCTGGTGGCCCAAAGTGTTCAAAGACAAAACCACACGTTTCTACCAGAGTGCTGTGGACAAGGCCTTACTGAGTCCAAATGGACACCTGGACTTGTTCCTCCGCTTCCTTCTGGGTCTTTCACTAGAGACCAATCAGAAACACCTACGAGGCCTGGTGACACTAAAAGGAAGTATTTCACAAACCAATCAGGAAACAGTCCAGTACATCAAAAACAAGCTCTGTGAAAAGCTGTCTCCAGAGAAAAGCATCAACCTGTTCCACTGTCTGAATGAACTGAATGATTGTTCTCTAGTGGAGCATATCCAACAGTCCCTGAGTTCAGGAAGTCTCTCCACAGATGAACTGTCTCCTGCACAGTGGTCAGCTCTGGTCTTTATCTTACTGTCATCAGAAAAAGAGCTGGACGTGTTTGACCTGAAGAAATACTCTGCTTCAGAGGAGGCTCTTCTGAGGCTGCTGCCAGTGGTCAAAGCCTCCAACAAAGCTCTGTACGTGCACACATAACTATCCAGATTAAATGTAGATTTGCCTTTAGTCAGACAAAAAAACAACTGTTGTTTGTGATAGTTTTCTTATTAAATCGCTGATTCCTCCTCAGGCTGAATGGCTGTAATCTATCAGAGAGAAGCTGTGAAGCTCTGTCCTCAGTTATCAGCTCCCAGTCCTCTCGTCTGAAAGAGCTGGACCTGAGTAACAACGAACTGCAGGATTCAGGAGTAAAGATTCTGTCTGCTGGACTGGAGATTTCAGATTGCAGATTGGAAATTCTCAGGTCAGAATTCTGTTTGTAAAGCGTTATCTGAGTTATTGAGGGCTTTTAGTCTTTTTAAGATTCTGTATTTAAGATCCTGTAAGCAACAGCGGCTTTTCTCCGAGTACCTCACGGATGACTGAGCTTCTTATCCTATCTCGAAGGGAGAAGCCTGCCCCTCTCCTGAGAAAACTCATTCCAGCCACTTGTATCCAGGATTTAGTTCTTTCGGTCATGACCCAGCCTTCATGACCATAGCTGAGGGTTGGATCGAAAATTGACCGGTAGGTCGAGAGCTTTGCCTTGCAGCTCAGCTCTCTTTTCGTCACAACGGTGAATGCAATACCGCCACCCGCTGCTTCGATTCTTCAGCCAATCTCCCGCTCCATTGTCCCCTCACTCGTGAACAAGACCCTGAGGTACTTGAACTCCTTCACTTGGGGTAATGACTCATTCCCTACCTGGAGCAGGCACTCCATAGGTTTCCTTCTGAGAACTATGGCCTTAAATTTAGAGGTGCTGATCCTCATCCCAGCTGCTTCACACGTGGCTGCAAACCGATCCAGTGAGTGCTGAAGGTCACGGACCACATAATCTGCAAAAAGCAGCGATGAGATCCCGTCCATGAATGTCACAAACAGGATTGGTGACAAAGCTTAGCCCTGGCGGAGGGACTGTATACTGCCCTACTAAGGAAAAATACCTTAACTCGCCAGAGTGTGAAACTGAGAAAAATGACTTTAAAGTTATCTTAATGTCCTGACAATTGAGTTATAGGTATAATATTGTAATTTTCACATTTTGTAGTGTATACCTGTATAAATCTATCTACAAAAAAATGTTGAACTCAAATTTGACCTTCGACCCTTTTTCGGAAGTTACTGTATTCTGCCTTAGCATTGCCCACAAAATGACAATCGGTCATACCAAGGCAAAAGACCTTAACTTCTATTTTATAGCACAATGTTATGATAACAATGATAACTTTCACTTAAAATGTAAGCAATATTAACCCTATTGGACTCACTATGATGGCTTCACATTTATCAACATCATATGAAAATGATACATCAATAAGTTTTTTCTGTATTTCATACTCATACTAGTACCACACAGGCAGTTGCATGATTGATTCACACACTCTCTAAAGCATGTTCTTCTGTTTGGATATGAGGCACTAATTTAGACTCATTGGCTTGTTTATTTGGATAACCAGTAGCCAGATTCAGGAGTTCCTCAAAGTGCTCCTTCCACCGACCAATTACCTTCTCAGTTGAGGTCAACAGCATCCCATCCTTACTGTTAACAGCTTGGATAGTTCCCCGTTTCCCCTTCATGAGGTGGCAGACCATTTTCCAGAGGAAACCTTGGTGCCGACTGAAAGTCCTTCTCCATGTCTTCTCCAAACTTCCCCCACACCCGCTGCTTTGCCTCTCTCATGGCAGAGGCTGAAGCACTTCAGGCTCGTTGGTATCCTGCAACTACCTCCGAAGTCCTACGGGATAACATATCCCAGAAGGACTTCTTCCTAAGTGGGCCAGCTTCCCTGACAACGTGTGTCCAACACGCTGTTCTTTCATTGTCCACTTGGGTTTAATGCCCATCCTCCACAGGGATGCCAGAAAAGTTCTGCCAGAGGTGTGAGTTAAATATCTGTTGGACAGGGGCCTCCTCTAGACGTTCCCAGTTCACCTGCACTACCCATTTGGGCTTACCAGGTCTGTCCAGAGTCTCCCTAGTCTCCTTGTCATGGATTGTTTATGACAAACACAAAGTTTTCACAAACTGATGGTCATACGATTATGTGGTACCAGGGCACTCAAGGGCATGGACAGCTGCGGACTTGTGTCGGTCGCACGAATGTGCAAGCAGTTCCAGGAAAGTGTGTCCACGGCAATGCACAAAATATCGCAGCTGTGTGACCGTGACAAGTTCCCACCTGTCCATGGTTGCAAAGCACTGAAAGTATGCTCCTAATGAAGGTCTGCTATTGGTCCGACAAAACACTCTAAATAAGCATCCCTATTTACATTATTATCATTGACAGGACAAACATGGAATTTAAGTACTAGGCTTAATGATGCATTAAGATTAAGGCTGACCCCCCCAGGCTGATAATGAAGCAATTATTTAAAAGTTAAGGCAAAAAGATCGGTTTAAAGTTTGAAACAGTGAACAGCTATTTATAGAATTTACAGAGTTTTGTGTGTATTTTCAGTCTGTCAGGCTGTCTGATCTCAGAGAAAGGCTGTGCTTCTCTGGCCTCAGCTCTGAGCTCCAACCCCTCCCATCTGAGAGAGCTGGACCTGAGCTACAATCATCCAGGAGACTCAGGAGTTAATCTGCTGTTTGCTGGACTGGAGGATCCAAACTGGAAACTGGACACTCTCAGGTATGGACAAATGGACAAAAGCTGCTTTCACACTGTTTTTTGTCAAATGTGTAATGGATGATATGAGTGAATGTGTATGAAGTTGATTGTGACTTTGTTTCTTCCTGCAGACTGGACTATGGTGGACCACAGAGACTGAGGTCTGGTCTGAGGAAGTGTGAGTGCTTTTTTAAGTTTGTTTAATAAGAACTCAGCTGCATGTTACACTAGTTTTTCACATTTTCTTAAATTTCACCAGAGTTTCAATCAGGTTTGATCTGTTTTCTGTCAGTGTGGCTGGAATTCAACGTGGGGTGTGAAATATGACAATATTTAATTATGAGTGATTAAAATGTCTCCACGGTCTGCCTTTACAGAGATATTGTTAGTATCATGCTTCAGTGCACATCAGTTTCCTCAGCATACAGCAGTACAATGCTAGCTGGAAGCAAACAACAGCAATAGTGCTCACACTTGCTAACTAATAGCTGTCGCTCTGCAGTGCCAGGCTTCCATGGGTAATCAGCGGTAATACAGAGCATTCATTAGCTCCATGGTTATCTCAACTTCCCCAGGGCAACCTGGCTTCTGCCGGAGAGCAATGATATCAGCAGTAACGACCAGTGTTGGGCAAGTTACTTTTAAAAAGTAATTAGTTACAGTTACTTATTAGTAAAATATGTATTAGTTAAATATGACCCCACCTCCCCCCCTCTTTAACGGAACTTAAAATACATGTGCATGTTCAATTATTTATGATAAATCTTAATATTATAATGAAATGGACACTTAATACAATACATTATTAACAGAAACAATGTACACAAATCTAAACTATTTTAATGTTGCTGTGGGACAAAGTGAGACTAGCCTCCAATCAAATGCCATGTATGTAGATATTATGTTTATATAGTGGATCGATACCAATAACACAACACCTCAACAGGCCTCAACTGGGCAAAATGATATGATGCTTGTTAACACTATACCAAAAATAAATAACAAATATATACACTCTTTGTAGTGCAAATACCGTAAGTGGCCTGATGTTTATACTTGTGCACTGGTGTGTGCGTCGAGCCGGCATGTGTATGTGTGTGTGTGTGTGTGTGTGTGTGTGTGTGTGTGTGTGTGTGTGTGTGTGTGTGTGTGTGTGTGGGGGTGTGTGTGTGTGTGTGGGGAGTAGGTGATAGAGTGAGGGAGAAGTGAGAGAGTAACGGCGATTAGTACCAACTCTAGTGTCATAGTGAGAGAACCAAAGTGTCTCCCCTGTTCTTTCTGACCACGGTGGAAAATCTGTAGCAGGAAAAGTGAACCCTCTCCTTGATTTCATAACGCCATACCTGTCTCTATCTCGTTGACTGACTCGCTTGTGTTGTTCTTGTGTGTCCGACTATGCGTGCTTTCAAACACCCGCCCAACTCTACCTCTGACTGGCTTACCATGACATTTTACTCAACCTCCGCCAATCATCAGCATTTATGTGCTTGCGTCGTGCACTGCCCACTAACCAAGGAAGAACAGTGAAAAAAAAGTACTCAGACTCAGAGATCTAGTTGGTCTGATGAAAAGAGCTGCTTCAAATATAGTACGCGTCGCATTAATTTGGCAGTAACGGTAACAGCGTTATTAAGATGGAAAGAGTAATCAATTAGATTACTCGTTACTGAAAAAAAGTAACGCCGTTAGTTCCCATCACTGGTAACGACAGCGAGCAGCCTGTGGAAGTGCTCTAAACACACACTGCACAAAAACTAACACTAAAAGGTGTAAATGGGGACTACTGGTGCCCCGCATTGCTAATGCCTTTCAGGAATAGGTTCCAAATGACTTACCAGCCCTCAACTCTGCCTAGCAGTTTAGGAAAATATGTTAATATTACCAGGCCGAAAAGTTCAGAAACACACTTACTGGAATATAGCTAGTCCAGCAACATAAAGTCAACCTGTAACCCCCTACAGAAACCAGAGCAAGCCAAAATCTGTGTGAAACACTCTGACAAAGAAAATGTTACATTTACCAGTTTCCCAGCACTAACGATCCTGGACGAGCCCCCATTTGTTACCGCCTGGCTCAAGGCACATGCAAGTGCATTGATTTGGACAATCAGCTGTCATCATCAGTCCTCATAAAAACACCAAAAAATAACAAATATGACTGACGAGTTCAGGAACTGTTCATGTTGATATAACTGGATTGTTAAAGTTAAAGTTTGTTAAACATTATTCACAGCTGAATATGAAAGGTCAGTTTAAATGCTTTTCTTTCAGTAATTGTCAGTAAAGTTGTTAATAAATCAACAGATAATGAATAACCTGCGGCTGTATTGTGTCTTGTTCTGTCCATCAGATGTCTGTGAACTGGACCTGGACACAAACACATTACACAGAAGACTCAAACTGTCCGAAAACAGCAGGATGGTGACATATGTGAGAGAGTATCAGCCACATGCTGATCATCCAGACAGGTTTGAATGGTGGCCTCAGCTGCTGTGTAGAGATGGTCTGACTGGTCGCTGTTACTGGGAGGTCATGTGGAGAGGAAGGGTTCATATATCAGTGAGTTACAGAAGAATCCGAAGGAGAGGAGACAGTAAAGAATGTGTGTTTGGAGGGAATGATCATTCCTGGAGTCTGGTCTGCTCTGATGATCATGGCTACTCTGTTTATCACAGTGACAGAGAAACATCCATCCCCTCCCCTTCTTCCTCTTCCTCCTCCCCCTCCTCTGTCTCTCACAGAGTCGCAGTGTATGTGGACTGTCCTGCTGGCTCTCTGTCCTTCTACAGAGTCTCTTCTGACTCACTGATCCACCTCCACACCTTCAACACCACATTCACTGATCCTCTCTATTCTGGGTTTGGGTTCTGGCCTGATTCCTCAGTGTCTCTGTGTTCTCTGCAGGTCTGAGAGTCTCTCCTGTGGACAGAAACACTGACTGAAGATCAGCTGCTGAAATCAAAGTTCAGTCGGTTCACCATCACACACAACACTTAATGATATTTAACGTCCAAAACAGAATGAACCCTTCAGTAACTAGTTTTTCTTTTTCTTTCTAAATTATTCCATCATTTGTTTAAAATGTGTATACAAACTTTAAACTTTAAAGGTCCCATGGCATGAAAATTTGCAGCGCACCCAACCCCAGCAGTTCCTCCCACAGGTGGTGGGCCCATGGCATGGAGAGGGGGGTGCCACATTGCTTCTTCGGGCCTGGCCCATTTGGGAAACCCCGCCACCAGACCCTTGCTGCCTCTATATGTTTAGGTAATTTCCTCTCTAACTGGGATGTTTTGGGACCGACTGGTGGGATTGCTGTGGACGAAGTACACACGGAGATACACTGGTAAGAGATAATGCTTGCCCACCGTTCATAGAAAAACCTTATTACGCCGGCCAATATAAAGACACTTACCTTACTACTGGCCAGTTCTCCATCGTATAGGGATCACCAGAAACATTTGTTGGCAACGATAGGTAAGGCACGCTCCATCTGGGCCTGGCTTCCTCCCTGCAGGGTAACGCCACCTCTTCCTCGTTGATTCAAAGGGTTTTTGAACCATTCTTTGTCTGGCCCCTCACCTGAAACCTCATTGCTATCGGCGACCATACCAGGAGACAACTGCAGACAACACAGCCCTCAGGTGCATAGGTACATACAAACCCCTTCCACCACGATAAGGTGATGGTTGTCAAAATCCTGAACTTTGTAAGTCCCCCCATACACATCAATCACTTCCACCGTCTCTCCGACACATTTTAACTTCTTGCACTCAAAAACAAAAAGTTTCCTGCAATTTGTTACTGTGAAAATGTTGACTGTATTTATTTTTTTGGGTTGGGGGTGAATCAGAAAGCTCTTCACTGTATGAGGTGTACATTTATTTTAATAAGAAGTCCTTTTTCATTACTTTGACTTGAGTCGGTGCACCAACGTCCTGCAGACTTCTCAGGGAACAAGGAGCTCTTGTTCAGATCATTAATACCACACTGTAAAATACTGTTACAAGTAGAATCCCTGCATTGAAAATGTTCTTTTAGTAAAAGTATGTAAGTATATTTAGAAAAATGTAGTTCAAGACATTTCTTTAGCCTATTTCCCATACCCAAATAAAAAAAAAGCTTATAACAGAAGATCTGCAAGGCTACAATGCATGCATGAGGCTTCGTTTGAAACCTTAAGTCTTGTAGTTTCTGAGAATGTGCATGTTTAGCATGTGCAACTATTAAAAACACCACACATACTTTTTACATCTTGTTAACAACACTTAAAGTTTCCGACCTCTTGGCCTAACCCCGTTTTTGATAAATCAAGGTCGAAGACTTTTTTTTTTACGCTACCTTTTTTAGTAATTGCTTATTTCTTACACTGCACTGTAACTTGTATTCTTATATTTTA
>NC_135855.1:41008067-41053067 GCF_031162955.1 Sander vitreus | reverse complement strand
ATTATATGTCATTTATATATTGCCATATAGATTTATCGGCGTACATATGGCCTAACTGCCACGGCCGCTGAAACAACGAGACCTCACGGTGCTCTGTACCCGGCTCACAGTCACCTTTTCTCAGCTAAAAGACGCTAAACTTAACTGTCATGTATCGCCGTATTTTCACAGGATATTTCATACAAATTGTTGTGCATAAGGTTTTGTACGATATCATAATAACCCGTCCATGAGAATGCGTTGAAATGTTATATGTTTCTTTTTCTGAACATTTCTTTTTTTCTGATTTTAATTGGAACAAGACTTTGAAACGTACTCTCTTTGTAAACCTTCTTGATGTCCGCCAGTTCTTCGTCGTTTCTGGAGCAGACGATCTCGATGAGGGTCTCCTCGTCTGTTCCCAGTCCCTGGAAACAAAAACACCAGCAGGTAAGAATCCTCATTTGTACTTTGGTACAGTACTTGAGTAAATGTACTTAGTTAGATTCAACCACTGGTGGCTCCGACCTTCATGGAGGCTTTGAGCTCCGAGGCGTCGTACTGAGCGGTGGTCTTCATCAGACCCAGCATCAGAGCCTCCAGAGGGCCGGACAGCGCTGCCTTCAGGGCCGTGTTCAGATCCTGGAAAAGGTCAAGAGCACACACGCCGAATGTCTTAAAAAAAATACTGGAAACAATGATTTGACAGTAATATTTGTGTCTTTGATGTGACATGACATCTACTGATTCAGGCCTTTGAATATCATGTTTATTAAAGCAGAAACATTTCTAACCTTCTTGGCGATACGCTCATATTCAAAGGCGATATCTCTCCGCTGCTCTCCGCTGCGTCTGGTCAGGATGTCGATGACGGTCTGTTCGTCTACACCTGCAGGACGCATATTTGATTTTAGTTTTAAGTTTAATGTCAATGTCAATTAGCCTTGGAAAACCCTGACAAACTTCCGGCAAATGTGAGATTTGCTCTGCAAGTCCGTCTGGCCAAGAGCCAATTCAAGCCCATTTCCAATTTTTCCAAATCGAGGCACCAATCACAACCGTTGAGGTGGGCTCTACACCAATCCCAACCGTTGAGGCGGGCTTTACACCAATCACAACCGTTGAGGTGGGCTCTACACCAATCACAACCGTTGAGGTGGGCTCTACACCAATCACAACCGTTGAGGTGGGCTCTACACCAATCACAACTGTTGAGGCGGGCTTTACACCAATCACAACCGTTGAGGCGGGCTCTACACCAATCACAACCGTTGAGGCGGGCATTACACAATGACAATAGCGCAGCGACGGTGAGCAGCTTTTTGTTTACATTCAACATGACGGCCACCGAAGCGCAGCAACCCGTTGATGCCGCTGTCGCTGCTACGTCACCCGGATCGTTGGTCTGATTGGTTGAAGGACTATCCAATTGCGCCCAGAGGCATTTGGTGACGCCCCTTTGGAAATGGGCTGTGAATGAAGCTTCCCCAGACCCACTCTCAGTTACAGCTGAGAAGGGCCTCGTGTCAACCATGCTAAATGTCAATGTTACTTGCATAGCAACTTTTAATACAAGTAAACCCAAAGTGCTTTACATACAGTGTACACATTAAAACAAACCATGAATATTAATAAGAATGCAATAAACACAACAGAACAATCAACAAAACAAACATAACATGTGCAACCATACAGTATAAGTTCAACTACACGACGGTGTATCATCTCCATACCAACCACTCTTTGTACTTCCGTTCTAACTTTCAACTTTTAGGTTTTTTTGTAGCTGAATATAACATTTGTTGCGTCTAAATATGAGCGTGGATAACCTTAGTGATAGCGAGATGCTTGCTACAGTTACATTTCTATTGATGAATCGGCGAAAACACGTCACAGCTTTGTTCTAGGTGCTCCTCTCTTCAGTCACTCTATAGCTCAACGTGCTCGCGGGCGCACGTTGAGCCTCCTTTAACAGTTTGTAACAGAAATAAAATGGATTATGGATCATTTTATTGTAGCTGACTTAACAAGATGACTTCTTTATTGGCTGTTGTTTATAGGCTCTAAAAAACCTTAATAGATTAATATCCATGATAGAAAGAGTAATAGCTGAGGTTTGCATCTGGAGGTATCCAGTCAACGGTTTGTGGGGGAGGTCTATGGAGAAAATGATTCTGGAACACATTTTGGAAGACAAAGCTAAGAAGCTAAGCAAAGAAAAAGCTCTGTTAATAGATCCAAGATGTTGGATCCTTGTTTGGAAAGTCTGCAAACAATCTCCTTCCCTGGCCATGTCTCCTGACCCCAGAGACTTTACACTGAAAGATCTTTTAAACTCTGAAAGTGTTAAGGCTCTGACACACCAACTCGATAATCAGCCATCGGACAGTCTGGCCAGGTCAGTGACTCTAGTCTCTTTGGTGTTTTCCGTGCCGTCGTCCTTCATTTTGGCCGACCTGACTTGCTGGGTCAGAGGGCGGGCAGTCAGACTCAATGACCAATCTGATTGGTGGAGTGCTAACCTGGAAATGGCGAGCGGGATGAGTGACTAAGCCTCTCAAAATCTGACGAAAATCTTTTAAACTGACCTTTGTCGATCTGAAATGAAGACAGATTCAGCAACTGCACGGCCTGAGATCGTATTTCAAACAAGCCGACATTACTATTGACTGGAGAAGCCAGACCCACGTGACACATTTGTCATTTCCGGTTTTCATTTTTTTGGCAACAATACAGATTAGCACCGCCTGCTGTTATGGAGACGTATTACGTCTCGCGCACGCACAGAACGTACGCTCATGTCGGCGTCGC
Source organism: Sander vitreus (assembly GCF_031162955.1). Classification (NCBI taxonomy): domain Eukaryota; kingdom Metazoa; phylum Chordata; class Actinopteri; order Perciformes; family Percidae; genus Sander; species Sander vitreus. Next base: position 41,050,277 of record NC_135855.1, on the reverse strand, counting down.
TTCGTTGTGTTCTGAGGCACTTTTTGGACCTTGGGGAGCTGACTGATCAGTCTGACTGGCTTTTCTGCCAACGGTCGGCCGTCGGGTTGGTGTGTCAAGGCCTTTACAAATATGAAACCCTCATGGTATAAAAAACACATCTGTGAATACATCCGTGGTGAAACCAGCACTTTGTTCCCCTGTTATGGCTTGCTGTAGTCTGAGGCCTCAGGTTTGTTTCTGAAGTGAAAGACTTTGTTGTAACGTGATCCAGATTCTCTGACCTTATGTAAACCTTCATTTTGGCACAGACATCCACTGAACTATTTGTGATGGCACAGGCAGATTCCAGTTACATAACTCTGGGAAAATATGTGTAAACTTGCAGACAACTGGCGAGGTGAGACGTTGGACACGCTCACCTTTAGTTTTGATGGCCGTCTCGATCCTGGCAGCGTCTCTGGCCGGGTCGAAGTCTCGTGCTGGCACCACGGTGGGGAATTTGGGCTCCACTTCCTACAGAGGACAGAGGGAGAGAGATACATGTTTTCTCACAGTCAGAAACAATGTGACAGCTTCTGATGTAAAGGGGTTTCATGTAATGTATTGGAGTTTGTGCAGTTAGACTCTCTATCAAATTGCCAATTTATGCTGACCATGCATGAACAATAGTTACTGTAGATTGTGTGATCGGCTGACTGAAACATTCAAGAATAGCTTTGAGACTTCTCAAGTTGATCTTAACACAATGCTCTTGTGTTGTATGTACAGCGGTTAGATGTTATAAGAATAAGAATCAGCTTGAATGGCAAAGTAAGTGTGAACACATACAGGGAATTGAGTCTGTCCTACACTGAAAAAACACTCCCATAAGTTATTTGTTTAAGATGCAATTACGAGGCGTAATTGTGTAATAACGACTCATATTTAGGTTTGGTGGAAGCGCCCTCTATTGTGACAGGGGCAGGAAGTAAGGTGAGGAAGTATAAGAGCACGCAGGTTGGGGGGGTGGATGGGTCAAACAAACAAACACAGGACTTTCAACCAGGAGACCGGGGTTCATGTCCCGTTTGAAAAGAAAAGGAAACAGAGAGTTATTTTAATTTTACGGAACAAACGGAGCTATGTCACGTTCTGCATCACGTGTAGGGTTCGGTATCGTTTGGAGTTTTTCCGATACCGGTCCTAAAACGATACTTTTAAAACAGTGCCTGTACCTGAACCGATATATATATATATATATATATATATTTTTTTTCTTTTTTTGAAGGAGCACAAAACGACAGTCGGCGACATTAAAGAACAGCTTGTTTATGGCTAAGGCCAGAGGGTCAAAATTAAATGATTTATTAAAAATGTAATAATAATAATAACTTATTTCACCAGTAAATTCCTGTTAAACGACAAAACAACCACTTTATGGGAAAAGGGTATTTTACAATAACTTTGAATGCAGCACAACGCTGGTGAGTTTCAAGTGAACGCACCGTCTGTGTTTTTCAGACGACAGCTACAGACTGTGTTTAATCCAGCTGCTAGCTAACGGTAGGCTAACGTTACCTGCTGTCTAGTGTAGTGTTAACTAGCGTGACATGCGGCGATGTTTCGGTTGCCTCTAACGTCCGTTTCGGAGCATCAGAGGGAAGCGCAGGCATTGAAGTGGCACCGAAATGAGGCGTATTAGCACCGGGTCTCGGTACCCAACCCTAGTCACGAGATAACCTTCAGGAAGTGAAATAATGTTTGATTTGAACCCAAACCTAACCAAACTGGGACCGTTTCACAACAGTAACCACGTGTTTAAAACTGCCACCGTTACCTTCTCTTATTTAGATATGAGGACGGAGAACGCTCCTGTGGGTTGGATCAGAAGGGGGGACAAACGGCTGATATCGTAGTATGCTTTGGAGGCTGATATGTAGGAATCTGAATCTGAATCTGAATGAGACTCCTTTAGCCTCTCAGACAGACGCAGTGGGGCTTTCAACTAGTTCCAATGTAATCCCAACAGCAGCGATAATTAACGCTCATGTTGTCCTCGGGTCAAATTTGACCCCTTTTCAAAGTTTTTTTATATCAGAAAATATGGGACGTCAATAAAGCGCCGAAAATGTAAAAAAACAAATAAACAAAAAACGACAAAACGTTAAAAACGATGAAAGAAACGGTCAAAACCGCAAAAAAACGTCAAAAATAATGGGGAAAGAAACACTAAAATGTAAAATACAAAATTTTGAAAAAAGTGACTGAAACATTGAGACAGGGACAACAAACGTGTTGTTTTTCAAGGTTGACGGGAAGACAACACAAGGGTTAACACTCAGGGTATCCCTTTGGCTGTCATTCATTTTTGGGTTTTGTGTTGGGATTTTATTGCCTTGCAACTTGCAGGGTAAAACCACTTAGTTAGGGATAGGAAAGTGTGGGTGGTGTTACAGATGTTACGTTTAACTCGCAAATGGGACAAGAAGTCCTGCATTGTTTGACCCATCCACAGTCTTTCATGCTACCGTTGTCACTCTTCATAATATGTCATCTCAGAGCCTACGTAGGCTTACTCTCTGCCTGGTGCGTTCCACACAGACGCTAAAGGGGGATTTTTGCGTCTTATCTGACGCTGAGAGCTACTGACCAAGTGTCAGTATTTGACGAGTTCGTAATGAGAACGAGTTGTTGCTATGTCAACACGACAACTAGCAGATATGATCGGTCCGACACACGGGAGCGTGCCTATGTTCCCACAGCCCAATGGTCCCACAGCCCAATGGTCCCACAGCCCTATGTTCCCACAGCCCAATGGTCCCACAGCCCTATGGTCCCACAGCCCAATGGTCCTACAGCCCTATGGTCCCACAGCCCTATGTTCTCACAGCCCAATAGTCCCACAGCCCAATGTTCCCACAGCCCTATGTTCTCACAGCCCAGTGAGAACTGGGCTCTCATTGGAAGGCTGTGGGAACATAGGGCTGTGGGAACATAGGACTGTGGGAACATAGGGCTGTGGGAACATAGGGCTGTGGGAACATAGGGCTGTGGGAACATAGGGCTGTGGGAACATTGGGCTGTGGGAACATAGGGCTGTGGAACTATTGGGCTATGGGAACATAGGGCTGTGGGACCATTGGGCTGTGGGACCATTGGGCAGTGGGACCATAGGGCTGTGGGACCATAGGGCTGTGGGACCATTGGGCTGTGGGACGACAGGGCTGTGGTACCATTGGGCTGTGGGACCATAGGGCTGTGGGACCATTGGGCTGTGGGACGACAGGGCTGTGGGACCATTGGGCTGTGGGACTGTGGGGCTGACCCCCGACAAACAGCTGAAAGAAAACTGTGTTTTATTCTTCGCTCATTGATCGGCCTTCGGTCTCTGCAGGACAACCTCGTCTTCCCTTTATCAGGTTTCTCTCTGGGTGGAGAACCAACCACACCTTTATCTGCTTTACGAGGGCAGTAAAACACTATACCGCCCCGACACTATGGATCCTTTCTCAGGCTGTAAAGATATGAAAATCTGTTCATACGAGCAGTTATGATATCTAAGAAAGATTCAGTGCAGCGTCCACAGATGTTGAGATATGGGTGATATGGTGATATGTTATGGTGCAATAACTGTCGCAGCATTATCTGGATAATAAATATCTTTGTGCATCATTGCGTCGTGTTTCCTGTTTGATGATAGCCGGTGACTCACCCCTCCATACGACAGCGTCAGTTGGCCCAGAAACTCAGAAACGAGCGCCATGTTGAGTCAAACCTGCAGGGAGGCAACACAGAAAGAAGACATTTTTAATGAAAGTTTTTGACAGTTTTGTTTTCTTCATTTTTTTCCCCAATTTTTTGTTGTTGTTGTTTTGCTTTTTTCTGACGTTTTTTTGAACATTTACATTTTTGTCGTTTACTTTTCGACCTTTTTGTCACTTTTTTCCAAGTTAAAAGTCGTTTTCTTCTAGTTTTGATGAGACTAAGCTACTAACGTTACAATGGCAACTACCTGCAGCTTTGTTGTAAACAAATTCAACCCAAGTGCTCTTTGGTGACGTCGTTGCTGTTGATCATCCGTCCATCAACTGAACCAGGAAAGAAAATGCCTCTTCCCTCAATTGGATAGACCTCCAACCAATCAGAGCGCCCCATCTTCTTAGCGACCATCGGGGCCAGCTGATAAATTAAACTTTTGCCGAATCTCGTAGGAAGGACGGCAAAAACATCTTTCCGATCGACAAATTCCTTGATCGGGTTCTCTGTTCCTCTTTTAAAATGAATGCGCTGTCGACATCTTCTATAACAGACGCGATGGCGGACTCTACACGTCAATTCGTCAGTCGTTACTGTTGCTCATCCGTCCATCATCGTATGAAGCCCGCCCTGACAATTTGATTGGTCCAAACAGCTGTGGTTCGAGCATAGTTGCTCCACAACGGACCAAGCCCCATAGACAGTTAAAGAAATTGACAAAGCCACGCCGTAGACGTCCACTGAGACCAGTGAAGGATGTTAGAAGTCACTTTTCTAGTGATGGCTGAGCGTTACTGAGCAGCCTCCAACTGAGCTTGAAGACGTAGATGTGACGTGAGCAACCTGTCTGAAAGTTGGAAGTCTTCTGGTAGCTGTGCCAAGAGAAATCTCAATCATTCCCAATCTAGCAGAGACGGAGAGCGTAGGTATATGTAAGGAGATAACATAGACACAGGCTCATTACTGCTAACTACAATGCTAGTTAAAGGTGCTGTAAGTGACATTTTTTGTCACATACAGCAAACATCTCCTCACTATCTGCTAGCTGCCTGTCCCCTGAACACACTGTAAAAAAACATCTCCTCACTATCTGCTAGCTGCCTGTCCCCTGAACACACTGTAAAAAAACATCTCACTATCTGCTAGCTGCCTGTCCCCTGAACACACTGTAAAAAAAACGCGGTCTCTGTAGACAGCCCAGGCTCCACAAATGCCAACAAAAACAAACTGCGCCAACCTGCACCACCAAACATAACAAACAGTCGTCCAGTGTTCCAGCCAATAACGGACAAGGAGGAGTTGGTTGAGTCATGAACGTGCATTGTGGAAGTAGCCTACTGGCTAATGCTGCTGCAGTGATGGCTGCGAAATGTTGTACCCTAAAAAACGATCACATCACTTAGAGCACCTTTAACATTAGTAATTACACTTAAACAGCTAATGGAAGTCCAAACTGCCTGAGAGCTTCTCCTGTACTATACGGTAACTCCTCTACTATGAGACAGGAAGTCTCGTGGTTATGACCCAATCGTTAGCCTATTGTTATAAAAACGTCTGCTACGGAGCCATAACGTGAGCTACAAGGTAATGGAGCCTTTTATAGATTGTCGTGTTTCTTTAGAAATAAACAACGGACAAATAGAGTCTTTAAACGCTTCAGATGTAAAGGTATTCTCTGTCAAAGTGACGTCAGAATGAATGGGAGTCAATGGGATGCTAACGGGATGCTAACGGGATGCTAACGGGAGGTGATGGCTTGTTAGCATCAGAATGGCGCCATAGGAGCTACGCTTTGTGGAGGCTAGCTTACCCCCTTGTCAAGTCCAGACCGAACTTCCCGACCTCAAATGTTGTGGGCGGGGCTATGTTTGGCTGGCATCCATGCTAGTGTTAGACGGTATTTTTTTCCGCTTCCTGCACTTTTTTGTCGCTTTTAAAAAATGTTTTTTTTTCACATTTTTTCAACGTTTTCAGTTGATTTCCATTCAATGAAAATCTGGTGCTGCTCTCCAGTAAGTACATCTTCTCTTTCTGATATTTTATGTATATGTATTATGTTTCTATTCAGGGTTTCTTATGCAGAAATTAAAAAGCAATGATTCAGACGGTATTTTAACCGTCTTTTTAACGTTTTTCTCACTTTTTTCCGATGTTTTCGACACGTCCTACTGAAAAACAGGATGGGAACTTTCCTTCCGGCATAAGAGGTGAAATCACAAAGACACGAGTTGTGATTTCACCTCACCGACGGTCACAACTACACATTTCCTCCCGGTGGAAACGTTTCAAGGTTTCCTCTTCAGCAGATTTTCTAAAAGCAATAAGACGAGCAAACAATAGCCTGTTAACACCGAGCGCTTCAGAATCCAGCGGGCTGTAAACGCCTCAGGTAGGTGTGTTTGATTGATTGACCAGGACGTGGCAGAGGGTGTGTCTGCAGATAAGGACAAATGGATCACAGAACAAACAGCTCTGGAGACGCACGGCGCCCGTTATGTGACACACACACACTGAACTGAAGTATTAGTTTGATTAGTAACACATAATCAATACAGTTATCGTGATTTAATACATTGCAGAGGAGCTGGAAAGCTCTCCCGACCTTTGACACTCTTGCAAAAAATGAAGAGGAACAGGAAGTGTGTGCAGGTCAGTGTTTTTTTTCATCACCTAGCAACAGCTGATATACAGACAGTCCTGACGCTGACAATTCTTTTTTGTTTGTTGGAGTTTAAAGGGAAACGTCAACATTTTAAATATTATATTTTTGGACGTTTTTGTTACTTTTTCAAGGGTTTTTTTGGACAATTTTTTCAATGTTTTCGTCGCCTTTCTGGAGGTTTTTTTTCAGAGTTTTTGTCGCACTTTTTTCTGACATTTTTTGACATTATTTTTGGCATTTACAGGACAGCTGAAAGAGGAGAGAGAGGGGGAACGTCTTGCAGCAAAGGGCCGCAGTTCGGAATCGAACCCGCGGGCGCTGTGTCGAGGACTGAGCCTCTGTATATGGGCACGCGTTAAAGAATCAGACTCTTATTTTGAAAGTTCAGGAAATGTTAGAATAAAAATGTCCAAATGCATGCTTTAAATAAGAGTTTTGTTGGGCGCCTGGTTAGTTCACCTGGTGGAGCAGGCGCCCGTATATAGAGGTTCACTCCTCGACGCAGTGGCCGCGGGTTTGACTCCGCCCTGCGGCCCTTTGCTGCATGTCCTAACCCCTTCTCTCTCCCCTTTAAGGCCTAAGCTGTCCAAGTAAAGGCCTAAAATGCCCCAAAATATTCTTTAAATAATAGTTTTGCGAGTCAGTATTTGGTTACAAAATGCTACTCAATGAGTCATCTCCCTGCATCCTGTTGATTTCAAAATAAAAGCCTTTAGTCAGCGGTGAGTCCAGAAACTAGTCGTCTCCGATTCCTAAATTTGTCGACTTAACAACATGTGATTGTTGTCTTTAACGTCTTTTTTAAGGACCTTCAAGAGCAACCGGTCCAGATAAAGAAACATAGAAAAGAACAACCTTCAGATGACTGCTGTCTGTTTAGAGCAAGGCCGCCCAATTCGGGGCCCGTGGGCCAAGTCTATCTGTCTGTCTGTCTGTCTGTCTGTCTGTCTGTCTGTCTGTCTGTCTGTCTGTCTATCTATCTGTCCGTCTATCTATCTGTCTGTCTATCTATCTATCTATCTATCTATCTATCTGTCTATCTGTCTGTCTGTCTGTCTGTCTGTCTGTCTGTCTGTCTGTCTGTCTATCTATCTGTCCGTCTATCTATCTGTCTGTCTGTCTGTCTGTCTGTCTGTCTGTCTGTCTGTCTATCCATCTATCTCTCTGTCCGTCTATCTATCATTCTGTCCGTCTGTCTGTCTATCTATCTATCTATCTGTCTGTCTATCTATCTATCTATCTATCTATCTATCTGTCCGTCTGTCTATCTGTCTGTCTGTCTGTCTGTCTGTCTGTCTGTCTGTCTGTCTATCTCTCTACCTATGAGAGAGTTTTATATAATAATATAACAGAAAATGTTCTGTATTTTTACAAAGTCCAGGTAACGAGCCGCCGAAACCTTTTCAGTTATTTTACAGATTCATTTCTTAGAGTGTCTCCTGAAGTCTTTTGTTTCTGCTTCCAGTGCAGCGCTCCACCACCTCTCTGTGATCCTCCCTCTTCATTTGACACCAACATGATGCTCTGGTAATTACAGGCGGGCAGAGAGCAGTGTGGTCTGCAGGGAGGACTTTACCCGGCCGCACCCATCCACCAACACATGTGGAAGGCTTCCATCGAGGCGCCTGAGTGACATTTGATCCCTCCTCCCTCCTGTCCCTCCTCTGGGTCCAATCTGACCCATTTTCTAAAAGTTTCTATATCAGAAATGTGGGTTTCTATCAACCACAGTGTCCCAAAAACATAACGTGGATGGTTCCATACGACGCTCTTTACAAGTAACATAAATGATCAGTTCACTATTTTCATTGAATTTGGGTGTTTTATTCAATTTTATAGCATTTGAAGAAAAAAACCCGAGAAAAACAAAAACTTGAATAGTGGGCGGGATGACAACACGAGGGTTAAATGATTTTTTGCAAACTCACTGAGGCTGGTTGACTCATTGGACCTTGGACTTTGTTATTCAGCCCATATATTTCTGGAAACTGATTGTTGGAAATTGGATTACTTTTGCTCTGGTATTTCCCCTAAGCATCTTTGTTACTTGTTGGTTACTACAAAATAAAATCAGAAGAAATGGGTTGCTGCAAAATAAGCATCACTGCTCCTAGATTGTTCCTGTTTTCTGTTTTCCATTGCTGATGTCAGTTCTTTTTAAAAAACTAAATATGCAGAGTTTGGTCCTTTATCTTGAGGGATTTGTGCCTGGAAAGTCCTGCAAAAAACCCTGAATATTATGCTTCACTATCAGGAAGACACACAGTAAATCTCAGATACTTTAACTTCAAGTAATATCAAGTAATAAATCCTGGAAAAGTTATTTTCTTGTAACGTACTTGTACTTTTACTCAAGTATTGCTTACAAGTACTTTAGACAAGACTGGACAGTATGTTTCTTGCAGTTTAAAGTACAGAAAAACCACAGAAATGCTTTGTTTTGTGCTCGTTCTCTCCTGTGTTCTTCTAGCAGTCGAGCAGTTAAGCAGAGCTGAAATCTCCATGCAAACAAACATCTGTGGGAGATATGCGTGTTTCCTTACCTCCAGCAGAAGCAGCAGCAGCAGTGAGGCAGCGTGCAGCAGCAGCTCCGTTATGTTCCAGGACGGTACAGGGCGTGGTGTTAAATAGCCGACTCACACACACACACACACACACACACACACACACACACACACACACACACACACACACACACACACACACACACACTCTGCCCTATCTGCGTTCTGGGATGACTCAGTGAACTAAACGTTTACGCATCAGACTGAACACATGAACATAAATTCCTCACCGAGGTTCAGATCGCCTCGCCTGCTTTCTGTCTCTCATTTCCAAGGTCAGACACAATGCTGGTTTCTGATTGGTTGGCAGGTTGGCATGTGTCCATTAAAGTAGTAAACGGGGACATCTGAAACTGTTTAAGCACTGTCCTGATAATTAAGTGTGTTTGTTGTCTCTCCATGGAAACCTGGGAACTCGTTATCCATACTGGACAATTCTGCACCTCATGATTTGTTCATTCATTTAACAGAGATGCTCACAAGTCTCTGAGCTAGAGTCCGAGTCAAGTCTCGAGTCTCTGAGCTAGAGTCCGAGTCAAGTCTCGAGTCTTTGAGCTAGAGTCTGAGTCTCTAGTCTCTTAGCTAGAGTCCGAGTCAAGTCTCGAGTCTCTGAGCTAGAGTCCGAGTCTCTAGTCTCTTAGCTAGAGTCCGAGTCAAGTCTCGAGTCTCTGAGCTAGTCCAAGTCAAGTTTCAAGTCTCTTAGCTAGAGTCTGAGTCTCTAGTCTCTGAGCTAGAGTCCAAGTCAAGTCTTGAATATCTGAGCTAGAGTCCAAGTCAAGTCTCAAGTCTCTGAGCTAGAGTCTGAGTCTCTTAGCTAGAGTCCAAGTCAAGTCTCTAGTCTCTTAGCTAGAGTCCGAGTCTCTAGTCTCTTAGCTAGAGTCCAAGTCAAGTCTCTAGTCTCTTAGCTAGAGTCTGAGTCTCTAGTCTCTGAGCTAGAGTCCAAGTCTCTAGTCTCTTAGCTAGAGTCCAAGTCAAGTCTTGAGTCTCTGAGCTAGAGTCCAAGTCAAGTCTTGAATATCTGAGCTAGAGTCCAAGTCAAGTCTCTAGTCTCTGAGCTAGAGTCTGAGTCTCTAGTCTCTGAGCTAGAGTCCAAGTCAAGTTTCTAGTCTCTTAGCTAGAGTCCGAGTCTCTAGTCTCTGAGCTAGAGTCCAAGTAAAGTCTCAAGTCTCTGAGCTAGTCCAAGTCAAGTCTCAAGTCTCTTAGCTAGAGTCCGAGTCTCTAGTCTCTGAGCTAGAGTCCAAGTCAAGTCTCTAGTCTCTTAGCTAGAGTCCGAGTCTCTAGTCTCTTAGCTAGAGTCCAAGTCAAGTCTCTAGTCTCTTAGCTAGAGTCCAAATCAAGTCTCTAGTCTCTTAGCTAGAGTCAAAATCAAGTCTCTAGTCTCTTAGCTAGAGTCCGAGTCTCTAGTCTCTGAGCTAGAGTCCAAGTCTCTAGTCTCTGAGCTAGAGTCCGAGTCTCTAGTCTCTGAGCTAGAGTCCAAGTCAAGTCTCAAGTCTCTGAGCTAGAGTCCAAGTCAAGTCTCAAGTCTCTGAGCTAGTCCAAGTCAAGTCTCTAGTCTCTGAGCTAGAGTCTGAGTCAAGTCTCGAGTCTCTGAGCTAGAGTCCAAGTCAAGTCTTGAATATCTGAGCTATGGTCCAAGTCAAGTCTCAAGTCTCTGAGCTAGAGTCTGAGTCTCTAGTCTCTTAGCTAGAGTCCGAGTCTCTAGTCTCTTAGCTAGAGTGCAATTCAAGTCTCTAGTCTCTTAGCTAGAGTCCGAGTCTCTAGTCTCTGAGCTAGAGTCCAAGTCTCTAGTCTCTGAGCTAGAGTCCGAGTCTCTAGTCTCTGAGCTAGAGTCCAAGTCAAGTCTCAAGTCTCTGAGCTAGAGTCCAAGTCTCTAGTCTCTGAGCTAGAGTCCGAGTCTCTAGTCTCTGAGCTAGAGTCCGAGTCTCTAGTCTCTGAGCTAGAGTCCAAGTCAAGTCTCAAGTCTCTGAGCTAGTCCAAGTCAAGTCTCTAGTCTCTGAGCTAGAGTCTGAGTCAAGTCTCGAGTCTCTGAGCTAGAGTCCAAGTCAAGTCTTGAATATCTGAGCTAGGGTCCAAGTCAAGTCTCAAGTCTCTGAGCTAGAGTCTGAGTCTCTAGTCTCTTAGCTAGAGTCCGAGTCTCTAGTCTCTTAGCTAGAGTCCAATTCAAGTCTCTAGTCTCTTAGCTAGAGTCTGAGTCTCTAGTCTCTGAGCTAGAGTCCAAGTCTCTAGTCTCTTAGCTAGAGTCCGAGTCTCTAGTCTCTGAGCTAGAGTCCAAGTCAAGTCCCAAGTCTCTGAGCTAGTCCAAGTCAAGTCTCTAGTCTCTTAGCTAGAGTCAGAGTCTCTAGTCTCTGAGCTAGAGTCCAAGTCTCTAGTCTCTTAGCTAGAGTCCGAGTCTCTAGTCTCTGAGCTAGAGTCCAAGTCAAGTCTTGAATATCTGAGCTAGAGTCCAAGTCTCTAGTCTCTGAGCTAGAGTCCGAGTCTCTAGTCTCTGAGCTAGAGTCCAAGTCAAGTCCCAAGTCTCTTAGCTAGAGTCTGAGTCTCTAGTCTCTGAGCTAGAGTCCAAGTCAAGTCTTGAATATCTGAGCTAGAGTCCAAGTCAAGTCTTGAATATCTGAGCTAGAGTCTGAGTCTCTAGTCTCTTAGCTAGAGTCCAAGTCAAGTCTCTAGTCTCTTAGCTAGAGTCCGAGTCTCTAGTCTCTGAGCTAGAGTCCAAGTCTCTAGTCTCTGAGCTAGAGACCAAGTCTCTAGTCTCTGAGCTAGAGTCCAAGTCAAGTCTCAAGTCTCTTAGCTAGAGTCCAAGTCAAGTCTCAAGTCTCTTAGCTAGAGTCTGAGTCTCTAGTCTCTGAGCTAGAGTCCAAGTCTCTAGTCTCTGAGCTAGAGTCCAAGTCAAGTCTCAAGTCTCTTAGCTAGAGTCCAAGTCAAGTCTCTAAGTCTCTTAGCTAGAGTCCGAGTCTCTAGTCTCTTAGCTGGAGTCCAAGTCAAGTCTCTAGTCTCTTAGCTAGAGTCCGAGTCTCTAGTCTCTTAGCTGGAGTCCAAGTCTCTAGTCTCTTAGCTAGAGTCCGAGTCTCTAGTCTCTGAGCTAGAGTCCAAGTCAAGTCTCAAGTCTCTTAGCTAGAGTCTGAGTCTCTAGTCTCTGAGCTAGAGTCCAAGTCAAGTCTTGAATATCTGAGCTAGAGTCCAAGTCAAGTCTCAAGTCTCTGAGCTAGAGTCTGAGTCTGTAGTCTCTTAGCTAGAGTCCAAGTCAAGTCTCTAGTCTCTTAGCTAGAGTCCGAGTCTCTAGTCTCTTAGCTAGAGTCCAAGTCAAGTCTCTAGTCTCTTAGCTAGAGTCCAAGTCAGTCTCTAGTCTCTGAGCTAGAGTCTGAGTCTCTAGTCTCTGAGCTGGGAGTCGTCAAGTCTCAGTCTCTGAGCTAGTCTGAGCTCAGTCTCTGAGCTAGAGTCCAAGTCTCTAAGTCTCTGAGCTAGAGTCCGAGTCTCTAGTCTCTTAGCTGGAGTCCAAGTCAAGTCTCTAGTCTCTTAGCTAGAGTCCGAGTCTCTAGTCTCTGAGCTAGAGTCCAAGTCAAGTCTCAAGTCTCTTAGCTAGAGTCTGAGTCTCTAGTCTCTGAGCTAGAGTCCAAGTCAAGTCTCAAGTCTCTGAGCTAGAGTCCAAGTCAAGTCTCTAGTCTCTTAGCTAGAGTCCAGAGTCTCTAGTCTCTGAGCTAGAGTCCGAGTCTCTAGTCTCTGAGCTAGAGTCCAAGTCAAGTCTCTAGTCTCTGAGCTAGAGTCCAAGTCAAGTCTCTAGTCTCTGAGCTAGAGTCTGAGTCTCTGAGTCTCTGAGCTAGAGTCCAAGTCAAGTCTTGAATATCTGAGCTAGAGTCCAAGTCAAGTCTCAAGTCTCTTAGCTAGAGTCTGAGTCTCTAGTCTCTGAGCTAGAGTCCAAGTCAAGTCTCTGAGTCTCTGAGCTAGAGTCCAAGTCTCTAGTCTCTTAGCTAGAGTCCGAGTCTCTAGTCTCTTAGCTAGAGTCCGAGTCTCTAGTCTCTGAGCTAGAGTCCGAGTCTCTAGTCTCTGAGCTAGAGTCCGAGTCTCTAAGTCTCTTAGCTAGAGTCCAAGTCAAGTCTCAAGTCTCTTAGCTAGAGTCCGAGTCTCTAGTCTCTGAGCTAGAGTCCGAGTCTCTAGTCTCTTAGCTAGAGTCCGAGTCTCTAGTCTCTGAGCTAGAGTCCAAGTCAAGTCTCTAGTCTCTGAGCTAGAGTCCAAGTCAAGTCTCAAGTCTCTTAGCTAGAGTCTGAGTCTCTAGTCTCTGAGCTAGAGTCCAAGTCAAGTCCCAAGTCTCTTAGCTAGAGTCTGAGTCTCTAGTCTCTGAGCTAGAGTCCAAGTCAAGTCTTGAATATCTGAGCTAGAGTCCAAGTCAAGTCTCAAGTCTCTTAGCTAGAGTCTGAGTCTCTAGTCTCTGAGCTAGAGTCCAAGTCAAGTCTTGAATATCTGAGCTAGAGTCCAAGTCAAGTCTCAAGTCTCTTAGCTAGAGTCCAAGTCAAGTCCCAAGTCTCTTAGCTAGAGTCTGAGTCTCTAGTCTCTGAGCTAGAGTCCAAGTCAAGTCTTGAATATCTGAGCTAGAGTCCAAGTCAAGTCTCAAGTCTCTAGCTAGAGTCTGAGTCTCTAGTCTCTGAGCTAGAGTCCAAGTCAAGTCTCAAGTCTCTTAGCTAGAGTCTGAGTCTCTAGTCTCTGAGCTAGAGTCCAAGTCAAGTCTTGAATATCTGAGCTAGAGTCCAAGTCAAGTCTCAAGTCTCTTAGCTAGAGTCCGAGTCTCTAGTCTCTTAGCTAGAGTCCAAGTCAAGTCTCTAGTCTCTTAGCTAGAGTCCGAGTCTCTAGTCTCTGAGCTAGAGTCCGAGTCTCTAGTCTCTTAGCTAGAGTCCGAGTCTCTAGTCTCTGAGCTAGAGTCCAAGTCTCTAGTCTCTGAGCTAGAGTCCAAGTCTCTAGTCTCTGAGCTAGAGTCCGAGTCTCTAGTCTCTGAGCTAGAGTCCAAGTCAAGTCTCAAGTCTCTTAGCTAGAGTCCAAGTCAAGTCTCAAGTCTCTTAGCTAGAGTCTGAGTCTCTAGTCTCTGAGCTAGAGTCCAAGTCAAGTCCCAAGTCTCTTAGCTAGAGTCTGAGTCTCTAGTCTCTGAGCTAGAGTCCAAGTCAAGTCTTGAATATCTGAGCTAGAGTCCAAGTCAAGTCTCAAGTCTCTTAGCTAGAGTCTGAGTCTCTAGTCTCTGAGCTAGAGTCCAAGTCAAGTCTTGAGTCTCTGAGCTAGAGTCCAAGTCAAGTCTTGAATATCTGAGCTAGAGTCCAAGTCAAGTCTCTAGTCTCTTAGCTAGAGTCCGAGTCTCTAGTCTCTGAGCTAGAGTCCGAGTCTCTAGTCTCTTAGCTAGAGTTCGAGTCTCTAGTCTCTGAGCTAGAGTCCAAGTCTGTAGTCTCTGAGCTAGAGTCCGACTCTCTAGTCTCTGAGCTAGAGTCCAAGTCTCAAGTCAATCAAGTGCTTTTCTTGTTTGGTCCTTGTTGTCCGAAGTTTTTAAAGCCAAAGGTTCTGATGAACGGCACAGCAGCTGTCGATGCGGTCGCCATGTTTGTTTTCCTCTCTCACGTGTGTGGGCGCATGCAGCAGATACATCACGTATCACGTGTTACGTACCTTGGTTAAAAATAAAGACTGTTCATGAGTCCCGCATGTTGAGTCGAGTCTCAAGTCAAGTCTGATGTCACTGTGTGTGACTTGAGTCTGAGTCCCCATCTCTGTCATTTACCGCCAATGTCTAGTGTCAATGCATGAAGTAGTTTTATTTAAATGTACATTTTGTAACCCACCCATGATTTTCCCCTAACCCTAACTGAGTGGCTTAACCCTGCAAGTTGATTGATGAACAAAAAATGAAGCCAAGGGGGAAACCAGAGCGTTAAAAATCCTGACCAACGCCAGGCTTTGTCCCTCTCGTCCCTCTCTCTCTGTGTGTTGTCGTTCTTAAACTCTGTTCTCTTCAGGAAACCTCAGACTCCGAGCTAGTGAGCTACACGCTGAAAATATCAAGTTCTGAAGAAGATGTGGACGATGCAACAAGGCAGGTCTGCTTGGTTCTTTCAGGGAATGATTGTAAAGATTAACAAAGAATATGTTTAGGTCATTTCCTCTCTAACTGGGAGGTTTTGGGACTGATTGGTGGGATTGCTGTGGATGAAGTACACACGGAGATACACTGGTAAGAGCCAATGAGGTTTAACCATGAATCAGCTCATTTAAACAGCTCACGTTACTGTATTGTGTCAACAGTTAACTTCATTTAATATTGGATGTGGAGTTTTCTTTTGCAGGGTGCAAATGTTCCACCAGAACCAGTTCCTTCTTGAGACTATTTAGCAGAGACACCGTTGCTGCGTCTGAAGTTAAGCCCCGCCCACGACGTTTGTGATTGGTTAAAGAAATGCAAACAACCCAGAGCCTTTTTTTCTCCTATCCCAGAATGCATCTGTGGCGTAGCCAGACCTTCCTCCACAGCGCTGTGGAGATGGAGCTGGACTGCTACGTTCAGACTGCAGGAAAAAGTGGCCCAAATCTGTTTTTTTTTTGGGGGGGGGGGACATGTGACCAGGTCAGACTTCTTCAGAAGTAGTGTCAACACTCAAATCAGATTGAGACTACTTCCATATGTGGTCCTGAATCAGACCCAGGTCGGATTTATTTCAATGCGGCCGCAGTATGAACAACCAAGGAGGATTTGATATGACTTTTACGTCAATCTACATCGCCATTTGTCACAATTATGCTCCTGTGGGAGATAGCCCGAGACACAGACAGTAACATTAAAAACTTACACTAGGCCTACAACATGGAGAACAGTGATGGACCAAGTCAGTGGAGGGAGAGGGAGGTGTTAGACCTCATTAGTGTATGGGGAGATACTTCAAATCAATCAAAACTAGAAGGATCACACCATAACCGCTCTGTTTTTGGAAAAACGGGGAGCACATGGTGAAGACCCTTAAAGCTACATTTTGAAATAAAAGTGAAAATGCTTCCTTCCTCCATAACCTCCCTGGCTTTAGTGCAGCAGCGTGCTGCGTCTGATGTCATTGTTATTGTTCTGTTGATCATGCGGGTCAGTTCGAAACCACAAACAGTTCACACTGGAATCTGATCTAGGCCACATGTGAACAGCCAAACAAAACATCAGATCTGAGCAAAAAATCTGACTTGCGGTGTGAACGTAGCCAAAGAGACTAATTGAATTAAAACTGGCAGTGTCCCAGACCACTCCCACTCCCGTCAGTGAGGTCACTTCCTGCGGTGAGTCACCAGAAGTTGTGGGGCTCGTTCACTACAATTCCTGTAACTTATTAACTGTGATCAGAGCCATAAAACCTCGCCAGCACCTCCACCCCGACCCCTCCACGCCCAGTGCATCAATCACTGTCTAGATAAATATTAGCAGAACTGGTTGACCAATAATGAAATACCTCCTCCAGTCCACTTCCACCACCCACTGACTTTAAAACAAGCTACATACTGTGTCGCTATGTGACAAGAAAGAGACAAAGACCACTGTCATATTTAGTTTGTTCATGAATCAGACGACAGAAGTCAAACTGTCGATGAACTTCAGTTCAAATCTTTCAGAACAAAACAGGAAGTGAAGGCTGTGACAATCAGATTCAGCAGCAGAGGGACTGCTGAGTGTTAAAGCTGCAAGCGGAGAATCAGTTCAGTTTATTTGTTTGTTTCACAGAACATAAAATACAAATGACATTGAAGAAATACAAAATATATGTCAATCAACACTTTCTATAGAGACATAATGCTGGGAATCCTCAAGTTTCCACAACAAGTTTCCACTCTTGTGAAATAGAGGGCGGATCGGGCCGCGATTTTCTGTCCGAACCCGACCCCGACACAGTTAAAATCTCATTTATTTTCTCATAGGCTACCAACGACACATGTCCGTTTGTTTGTGTGGAAGCTTTCATTAAGCAGCTGTAGGAGGGCATTCAGAAATGTCAACAGATGAGGTCATCAGCTCTCACGGGGCAACAAGCTCACGTTAATAAGAACACCAGGGGAGACTCGTTACCTCCAGGGCCAACGTTATAAAATGAGTAACGTCGGGGTTAAAATCTCGTTTCTGGTGAGCAAATTAATGACCTTGGCTTTCAGTCTGGGGTTTATCTCGGACACCGCACACACTGTGTACAAAACTTAAACTTATTCCACCCATAGACTGTATATAGACTGGACCAACAGGTCCCGTGTCTCTGGACGGAGACCAGTGAAGGACATTAGAAGCTCTTTCCCGGTGATGGCTGAGCGTTACTGAGCAGCCTCCAACTGAGCTTCAAGACGTAGATGTGACGTGAGCAACCTGTCTGAAAGTTGGAAGTCTTCTGGTAGCTGTGCCAAGAGAAATCTCAATCATTCCCAATCTAGCAGAGACGGAGAGCGTAGGTATATGTAAGGAGATAACATAGACACAGGCTCATTATTGATCACTAAAATGATAGTTAACATTAGTCATTACACTTAAACAGCTGATGGAAGTCCAAACTGCCTGAGAGCTTCTCCTGTACTATACGGTAACTCCTCTACTATGAGACAGGAAGTCTCGTGGTTATGACCCAATCGTTAGCCTATTGTTATAAAAACGTCTGCTACGGAGCCATAACGTGAGCTACAAGGTAATGGAGCCTTTTATACATTGTCGTGTTTCTTTAGAAATAAACAACGGACAAATAGAGTCTTTAAACGCTTCAGATGTAAAGGTATTCTCTGTCAAAGTGACGTCAGAATGAATGGCAGTCAGTGGGATGCTAACTGGATGCTAACGGGAGGTGATGGCTTGAGGAGCTACGCGTTGTGAGGAGAAGCTTAACCCCCTTGATTCCACCAACTCTGCTCCGGTCGCATCTACACGTCTGCTTCCTCTTTCTCTATCTCTCTTCTGCCCACTTACCACACACACACACACACACACACACACACACACACAGAGCTCTCTTAAAGGAGCTGCAGCGCCATTTTACAACAAATGCCTTATCGTGCTGTTGTGACATAATTTCTAAATATCTTTCCGAACCCGGCCCGGCCCGTTGGAGAGACAGATATCATCGTATGGTTTGCAGAACTTAAAGCAGTCTCATGCTTCTTGCGCTCAGCGCGGTCTGGTCTTTCATACTGATTGTGGTCAGAGCGGCTCAAAGAATGGACTTCTTCTCTCCTGAAGCCAATCACTGTCTGTGCGTCCGCGTTGTTACAAAAACTTGAAGATGTGCCGACCGTGCTGAACGCTAGAAGCATGAAACAGCTTTTATTGCCACTTCGGTATCCCTGCAAGACTAAAATCTGTTCCAGCAAACACGTATGTCTGAGTGGACTGTATAGTTGTGCTGATTTGAGCTTTTTCAGTCGACATCCCCGCCAAATAGAGGATGGCTACCAGAGTCGGGCTCGGTCCCATCAGCGCGATAAGGCATTGAACATTTGAAATGTAAAACAGCTTATTATGTAGGTGCGCGCCTGTGTTAACGTGAGCTTGTTGCCCCGTGTGAGCTGATGACCTCATGATGACCCTCCTACAGCTGCTTAATGAAAGCTTTCCACACAAACAAACCTACATGTGTCATTAGTATGACCCGGGTCGGGTTCAGTTACTGCTCTGTCAGACGTGGGTTGGGCTCGGACAGAAAATCGCGGCCCGATCCACTCTCTACCGCCAAAAACTGAAAATATTCAAGCCTGCAGAGTCAGAAACCTGCTCAATGCTCAATATGTACCCTGTGAGTGTTTGGCTCTGATCAGCTGGACTCTTTCTGCATTCTTTCCTCTGTTATGTAACACGAAACTCTTCCACTTACAGAGGAAACTCCCGCCGACAAAAACAATGTTAACAGAGAGCGGAAAGCTCTATTGTTTTCTGTTTTTTTTTAACATCCAACAGCAGCCAGACTTGACAAAGGACTCTCTCTCTTTTCTCGAAAACCTGGCATGAAATTCTCTGTGGATATTGTTGTCTCTTAATTCCTACGTTACGCCAGCTCAATAACTTTTCACATTCCAAGCATTTCTTTCTCTGCTGGCTGGAGAAAGAGGCATTCTGCAGAGGAACTACAGTTTAAACAGAGATAACCTTTGTCCAGTAATATCGAAGGAAGGCAGAGTTTGTGCTAAAGGGGTGAAGAGGTTTATAAAGTGGTGTAATCCAGAGGAATGTGAGCTGGACTTCATTGCTCTGAACTCTCTCTCCTCTGTGATTCCAAGGCAACGCAATCAAGAGCTGTATATCATCTGAGATAAGTGCTGACTGCTGATAAACATGTGGACAGACCTTCAGTGAATATACAATATGAGATGGTATTCTGAACAAGCCGCCATGACAGTCTGGCTGTGAATTTCCAGAGAAACCAGACCCACGTGACGCGTTCGTCCAATCAGCTGCCGGTTTTCATTTTTGGGCGACAATACAGATTAGCGCCGCCTGCTGTTATGGAGACGTATTACGTCTCGTCGCTTCGGTGTGTTCCGAGGCACTTTTTTTTACCAATTTCCGGAGACTGATCAGTCCAACTGCCTTTTCTGCCGACGTTTGGCTGTCGGCTCTGTGTGTCCGGGCCTTTAGTCCATCCCACCGAGGAGAGGAGAGACGCGAGGACATGTTTTCAGAAGGATGAGACGTCCTTTCCTCTGAAGCGTCACGTGAATTCATCAGCTGTATGAGCGGAGTTAGCTGCACGGCTTCCAGGAAGGCTGCTCTCTGTCCTCCATCATAGCTCCTCTGAGATCCATCCTCCATCATAGCTTCTCAAGGCAGAAATATGAGCTTTCAGTCGGGCCTTCACGAAGGTCTGACCATAACAACTTCTGGTTCAAGCGAGGAGATATCAAACAAGAGGACTTGGGATCCACCCGCAGATTGTAAGAAGACAGAATCCGGGGTGCCGTACGGTTTCCCGGGTTGAACGCCATGTTTCCTCGGAAGGGTGTGCAACAAGTTTTGAGGGTTTTGGCGCGTTCAGCCCCAACAAAGCGCGGCAAAATGATTATTTAAACTGAACGAGGTGCGTTGAACTACAGGCTGTGCGTGCAAGAGCACTGCCTTTTTAATTTCATGTTTACAGACATGTCTCTGCAGACGCGCGGGAAGTCATTTTCGGCAGGGGGTTCTGGCGGTGGTGGGGGGGGGGTGTGTGTGCAGACCACTCTACCTCTGTCTCTCCCCTCCCCTGACGGTGCATACTTCACAACGAACAGCGAAGTATGTGACACATTTTAAAAAGTTACAGACTATTTGTTTCTTAATAGGCATCCATACCGTGAATCACAACCTAGGCTAAATGTAGGCTTCCATCTGGGACTGCACGGCGGCAGGAAAAAGACACCGAGATTAGACACCGTGTCTCTACCTTATGATGATTTCGGTACACCAAAAGTACATTTGCGTTCTGGAGTTCGGCTGATAAACTCTGCCATGAGACCCTGAATATCAGATCATCCAAAATGTCTTTGTGGACGTGAAGCATATGTGAAAGTCTACTCTGATTGCACCGTAACGTTTTTTTGTAATTGTAACAGTATTATACAGCAATAAGGGCATTGATATACTGTAATGATTAAATGCAGTACATGACTGCTAACCGCCAAGCATTATGGGACAATTACAGCTATTTTTTACAGTAGTTATGTACTGTTTAGTGCACTGGGTGAACGGTTGAGATGACGTCGACGAAGGGAAAAGACAAAACGAATGAGAAGAAGAACGACGAGAGAGAAAGACGGTGCTGACAGTTACATTAGCTAGTCGAAGGAGATCAAATATCTATCAGTAGTCTGTATCAGTCTGTATTTAATTCATGTTGGACCATAAGGCGAGCCATTTGTGGACGCTTGTTTGAAATGTGAACATATGCTTTGATTATGAACCGACTTTTGTGCTTTAACGTTAGCCAACTCAGCTATCTAGTATACCTATAGTTAGCTAGCGGTAGCTAGCTAGCTCATTTTAAATATTGTCACTTTATACAGTGTAACATTAGGTATGCTATTAGCATAATATTACTAAACTATGTTTATTTGCATTTGGTCGTTTCAACCCTTGGTAACAGTTATAAAGTAGCTCAGCTGATATCCTTTGAGAAGTTAGCTAGCGAAGTTAGCTAGCGATAGCTAGCGACGTTAGCTAGCGATAGCTAGCTTAACAGCTAGCAGCTAGCAGTAACATTAGAAGGTGAAACCGTCCAATTTAACTACTTGGCTTTTGTTTTCGATATGGTAATATGTGAACTGCCGTGGCCCCTGAATGCACCGTTATCTACCAGCTTGTACCCGACTCACAGTCACCTGTTGGTGGCTTAACACAACTTCCAACTGCCCATAAAAAATAACAGGAAAATAATGTTAATAAAATAAATAATGAAGTTCTTGGTAAATAAAAAGAAGATGATTGATTTTTGTTAGATTTTTCATTTTTTCAAATCTTACTTTCTGTCTTTCTTGCTTTCTTTGTCTCTCTGTCTGTCTGTCTGTCTGTCCCTCTGTGTGTGTATCTGTCTGTCTCTCTGTCAGTCTGTCCGTCTGTCTGTCTCTGTCTCTCTGTCTCTCTGTCCCTCTGTCTCTCTCTCTCTGTCTGTCTGTCTGTCTGTCTGTCAGTCTGTCCGTCTGTCTGTCTGTCTGTCCATCTGTCTGTCTGTCCGTCTGTCTCTCTGTCCCTCTGTGTGTGTATCTGTCTGTCTCTCTGTCAGTCTGTCCGTCTGTCTGTCTCTGTCTCTCTGTCCATCTGTCTGTCTGTCTGTCTGTCTCTCTCTCTCACTCTCTCTCTCACTCTCTCTGTCTGTCCGTCTGTCTGTCTCTTTGTCCATCTGTCCGTCTCTCTGTCTCTGTCTCTCTGTCTGTCTCTCTGTCTGTCCGTCTGTCTGTCCATCTGTCTGTCTGTCCGTCTGTCTCTCTGTCCCTCTGTGTGTGTATCTGTCTGTCTCTCTGTCAGTCTGTCTGTCTGTCCGTCTGTCTGTCTGTCTCTCTCTCTGTCCCTCTGTGTGTATTTATCTGTCTCTCTGTCTGTCTCTCTCTCTCTCTCTCTCTCTCTGTCCCTCTGTCTCTCTGTCTGTCTGTCTCTCTCTCTCTGTCCATCTGTCTGTCTGTCTGTCTGTCTCTCTCTGTCTGTCTGTCGTCTGTCTGTCTCTCTGTCCCTCTGTGTGTGTATCTGTCTGTCTCTCTGTCAGTCTGTCTGTCTGTCCGTCTGTCTGTCTGTCTCTCTCTCTCTCTCTCTGTCCCTCTGTCTCTCTGTCTATCTGTCTCTCTCTCTCTGTCCCTCTGTGTGTGTATTTATCTGTCTCTCTGTCAGTCTGTCCGTCTGTCTGTCTGTCTGTCTGTCTGTCTCTCTCTCTGTCCCTCTGTCTGTCTGTCTCTCTGTCCCTCTGTCCATCTGTCTGTCTGTCTTTCTCTCTCTCTCTGTCTGTACGTCTGTCTGTCTCTTTGTCCATCTGTCCATCTCTCTGTCTCTGTCTCTCTGTCTGTCTCTCTCTCTGTCCGTCTGCCTGTCTCTCTCTCTGTCTGTCTGTCTGTCCGTCTGTCTCTTTGTCCCTCTGTGTGTGTATCTGTCTGTCTCTGTCAGTCTGTCCGTCTGACTGTCTGTCTGTCTCTCTCTCTCTGTCCCTCTGTCTCTCTGTCTGTCTGTCTCTCTCTCTCTGTCCATCTGTCTGTCTGTCTGTCTGTCTCTCTCTCTCACTCTCTCTCTCACTCTCTCTGTCTGTCCGTCTGTCTGTCTCTTTGTCCATCTGTCCGTCTCTCTGTCTCTGTCTCTCTGTCTGTCTCTCTCTCTCTGTCCGTCTGCCTGTCTGTCCGTCTGTCTGTCCATCTGTCTGTCTGTCAGTCTGTCTCTCTGTCCCTCTGTGTGTGTATCTGTCTGTCTCTCTGTCAGTCTGTCCGTCTGTCTGTCTGTCTCTCTCTCTCTGTCCCTCTGTCCTTCTGTCTGTCTTTCTCTCTCTCTCTCTCACTCTCTCTCTCTCTGTCTGTACGTCTGTCTGTATCTTTGTCCATCTCTCTGTCTCTGTCTCTCTGTCTGTCTCTCTCTCTGTCTCTGTCTCTCTCTCTGTCAGTCTGCCTGTCTGTGTCTCTATCTCTCTGTCTGTCCGTCTGTCCGTCTGTCTAAAACTGGAGATTTAAAACCATAACATGAAGTAACTTTCACCCTCCTGACTTCCTCTGCAGACACACTGATGTTGCAGTTAACCATTTCTCCACAGGAGGGCAGTGGGAGCTCAGGTTAGTCAGGTTTAGAGTCAACTTCATAGAAATATATATATATATATATATATATATATATATATATATATATATATATATATATATATATATATATATATATATAGTTAATATACTTAATATATAAGTATTAGAAGAAGTATTCAGATCCTTTACTTCAGTAAAAATACTAATACCACACTGTAAGTCATTAGGGAAATGTAGTTAAAGTATTAAAAGTAAAAGTACTCAATGCAGAAAGGTCACATTTTAGAAACTGGAAAAGAAAAATGGTTGAAACCATGAAAAAGGGTCAACATTGTCATAAACATATTCTGTGTTTAATGGTCTAATCCTTCAGCATCTGGGCCTATTTTATGACCTTTCTGTGTCTCCTGTCTTTCTGTGAAAGAGTAAAGGATCAACCAGCTGTGTGATTAATGGTCTGATCCTCTCAGCTGGACTTGTAGTTGTTATATTGTTGGTTAGTTTACTTTAGAATAAAACATCAGATTTATAAACTACATGTGTGTTGTGTGCAGAAATCTTAATGTGTAAAGTAACTAGTAACTAAAGTAACTGGTAACTAAAGCTGGAACAGATGAATGTAGAGGAGTAACTAAAGTAACTAGTAACTAAAGCTGTAACAGATGAATGTAGAGGAGTAACTAGAGTAACTAGTAACTAAAGTAACTAGTAACTAAAGCTATAACAGATGAATGTAGAGGAGTAACTAGAGTAACTAGTAACTAAAGTAACTAGTAACTAAAGCTGTAACAGATGAATGTAGCGGAGTAACTAAAGTAACTAGTAACCAAAGCTGG
The DNA here is from genome assembly GCF_031162955.1 of Sander vitreus. Lineage (NCBI taxonomy): Eukaryota > Metazoa > Chordata > Actinopteri > Perciformes > Percidae > Sander > Sander vitreus. Next base: position 41,026,290 of record NC_135855.1, on the reverse strand, counting down.
AACAGATGAATGTAGTGGAGTAACTAAAGTAACTAGTAACTAAAGCTGTAACAGATGAATGTAGAGGGAGTAACTAAAGTAACTGGTAACTAAAGCTGGAACAGATGAATGTAGCGGAGTAACTAAAGTAACTAGTAACTAAAGTAACTAGTAACTAAAGCTGGAACAGATGAATGTAGCGGAGTAACTAAAGTAACTAGTAACTAAAGCTGTAACAGATGAATGTAGTGGAGTAACTAAAGTAACTAGTAACTCAAAGCTGTAACAGATGAATGTAGTGGAGTAACTAAAGTAACTAGTAACTAAAGTAACTAGTAACTAAAGCTGTAACAGATGAATGTAGAGGAGTAACTAGAGTAACTAGAGTAACTAGTAACTAAAGTAACTAGTAACTAAAGCTATAACAGATGAATGTAGTGGAGTAACTAAAGTAACTAGTAACTAAAGCTGTAACAGATGAATGTAGTGGAGTAACTAAAGTAACTAGTAACTAAAGCTGTAACAGATGAATGTAGTGGAGTAACTAAAGTAACTAGTAACTAAAGCTATAACAGATGAATGTAGAGGAGTAACTAGAGTAACTAGAGTAACTAGTAACTAAAGTAACTAGTAACTAAAGCTGTAACAGATGAATGTAGAGGAGTAACTAGAGTAACTAGAGTAACTAGTAACTAAAGTAACTAGTAACTAAAGCTATAACAGATGAATGTAGTGGAGTAACTAAAGTAACTAGTAACTAAAGCTGTAACAGATGAATGTAGAGGAGTAACTAGAGTAACTAAAGTAACTAGTAACTAAAGTAACTAGTAACTAAAGCTGTAACAGATGAATGTAGCAGAGTAACTAAAGTAACTAGTAACTAAAGCTGGAACAGATGAATGTAGTGGAGTAACTAAAGTAACTAGTAACTAAAGTAACTAGTAACTAAAGCTGTAACAGATGAATGTAGTGGAGTAACTAAAGTAACTAGTAACTAAAGCTGGAACAGATGAATGTAGCGGAGTAACTAAAGTAACTAGTAACTAAAGCTGGAACAGATGAATGTAGTGGAGTAACTAAAGTAACTAGTAACCAAAGTAACTAGTAACTAAAGCTGGAACAGATGAATGTAGCGGAGTAACTAAAGTAACTAGTAACTAAAGCTGGAACAGATGAATGTAGTGGAGTAACTAAAGTAACTAGTAACTAAAGTAACTAGTAACTAAAGCTGGAACAGATGAATGTAGTGGAGTAACTAAAGTAACTAGTAACTAAAGTAACTAGTAACCAAAGCTGTAACAGATGAATGTAGTGGAGTAACTAAAGTAACTAGTAACCAAAGCTGGAACAGATGAATGTAGTGGAGTAACTAAAGTAACTAGTAACTAAAGCTGTAACAGATGAATGTAGTGGAGCAACTAAAGTAACTAGTAACTAAAGCTGGAACAGATGAATGTAGTGGAGTAATTAAAGTAACTAGTAACTAAAGTAACTAGTAACTAAAGCTGGAAACAGATGAATGTAGTGGAGTAACTAAAGTAACTAGTAACCAAAGTAACTAGTAACTAAAGCTGTAACAGATGAATGTAGTGGAGTAACTAAAGTAAACTAGTAACTAAAGCTGGAACAGATGAATGTAGCGGAGTAACTAAAGTAACTAGTAACTAAAGCTGGAAACAGATGAATGTAGTGGAGTAACTAAAGTAACTAGTAACTAAAGCTGGAACAGATGAATGTAGCGGAGTAACTAAAGTAACTAGTAACTAAAGCTGGAACAGATGAATGTAGTGGAGTAACTAAAGTAACTAGTAACTAAAGCTGGAACAGATGAATGTAGCGGAGTAACTAAAGTAACTAGTAACTAAAGCTGGAACAGATGAATGTAGTGGAGTAACTAAAGTAACTAGTAACCAAAGTAACTAGTAACCAAAGCTGGAACAGATGAATGTAGCGGAGTAACTAAAGTAACTAGTAACTAAAGCTGGAACAGATGAATGTAGTGGAGTAACTAAAGTAACTAGTAACTAAAGTAACTAGTAACTAAAGCTGGAACAGATGAATGTAGCGGAGTAACTAAAGTAACTAGTAACTAAAGCTGTAACAGATGAATGTAGCGGAGTAACTAAAGTAACTAGTAACTAAAGCTGGAACAGATGAATGTAGTGGAGTAACTAAAGCAACTAGTAACTAAAGTAACTAGTAACTAAAGCTGGAACAGATGAATGTAGTGGAGTAACTAAAGTAACTAGTAACTAAAGTAACTAGTAACTAAAGCTGGAACAGATGAATGTAGCGGAGTAACTAAAGTAACTAGTAACTAAAGTAACTAGTAACTAAAGCTGTAACAGATGAATGTAGTGGAGTAACTAAAGTAACTAGTAACTAAAGCTGTAACAGATGAATGTAGTGGAGTAACTAAAGTAACTAGTAACTAAAGCTGGAACAGATGAATGTAGCGGAGTAACTAAAGTAACTAGTAACCAAAGCTGTAACAGATGAATGTAGTGAGTAACTAAAGTAACTAGTAACTAAAGCTGAACAGATGAATGTAGTGAGTAACTAAAGTAACTAGTAACTAAAGTAACTAGTAACTAAAGCTGTAACAGATGAATGTAGTGGAGTAACTAAAGTAACTAGTAACTAAAGTAACTAGTAACTAAAGCTGTAACAGATGAATGTAGTGGAGTAACTAAAGTAACTAGTAACTAAAGTAACTAGTAACTAAAGCTGGAACAGATGAATGTAGTGGAGTAACTAAAGTAACTAGTAACTAAAGCTGGAACAGATGAATGTAGTGGAGTAACTAAAGTAACTAGTAACTAAAGCTGGAACAGATGAATGTAGTGGAGTAACTAAAGTAACTAGTAACTAAAGCTGGAACAGATGAATGTAGTGGAGTAACTAAAGTAACTAGTAACTAAAGTAACAGATGAATGTAGCGGAGCAACTAAAGTAACTAGTAACTAAAGCTGGAACAGATGAATGTAGCGGAGTAACTAAAGTAACTAGTAACTAAAGCTGTAACAGATGAATGTAGTGGAGTAACTAAAGTAACTAGTAACTAAAGCTGGAACAGATGAATGTAGCGGAGTAACTAAAGTAACTAGTAACTAAAGCTGGAACAGATGAATGTAGCGGAGTAACTAAAGTAACTAGTAACTAAAGTAACTAGTAACTAAAGCTGTAACAGATGAATGTAGCGGAGTAACTAAAGTAACTAGTAACTAAAGCTGGAACAGATGAATGTAGTGGAGTAACTAAATCAACTAGTAACTAAAGTAACTAGTAACTAAAGCTGTAACAGATGAATGTAGCTGAGTAACTAAAGTAACTAGTAACTAAAGCTGGAACAGATGAATGTAGTGGAGTAACTAAAGTAACTAGTAACTAAAGTAACTAGTAACTAAAGCTGGAACAGATGAATGTAGTGGAGTAACTAAAGTAACTAGTAACTAAAGCTGTAACAGATGAATGTAGCGGAGTAACTAAAGTAACTAGTAACTAAAGTAACTAGTAACTAAAGCTGTAACAGATGAATGTAGTGGAGTAAAAAGTACAATATTTCTCTCTGAAATGTAGCGGAGTAGAAGTAGAAAGTGGCATCAAAGTACAGTACTGGAGTAAAAGATCTTAACATCAGGTGTGAAAGCAACCTAAAATGCATCTCCCTCCATGTTTGTACGAACAGAAAACCAAAACTGTGATCTGAACTTGAAACCTCGATGATATCGAGGTTCTTCAGAGAGTTTTGGGACGTAAAATGTTTGCTCTCACAGGACAGATGAGTGCAGCAACCCCCGGCCTGTCCTCCGTTCTGTGATCTGGTGATCAGGTAGCTGGATCACCTGAAGGCCAATCCTCTGTTTTCGCTGACGCTGATCTTAACCTCGTTAGCAGCTAATCCCGCTCAGGGCCACATTAACAGCTTTAACCTGGAGCTGCTGCAGTACACACACACACACACACACACACACACACACACACACACACACACACACACAAACACACATATCCCATTCTTCAACCAGCATTTGTCGCTAGTCAGCCAACATGGTTGTGTTGGTCACTCTGGCACGAACAGCACGCCCAAGCTGATCCCACAAGTGTTCAATGGGGTTGAGGTCAGGACTGCTGGTTGAAGAATGGGATGCCATCCCACAGCAGTGTGTGACCACGCTGGTGACCAGCATGAGGAGGAGGTGCCAGGCTGTTGTGGCTGTGCAGTGGCGGTTTTTGGCACGGGTGAACCACTGCAAAAAAGCAAAAAGACATGTTTTTTCGGCAATAGCAGGGCCTTCATCAGCTCCCGTGGCTGATGATAGTGGTGGGGGTGTTAGTGTCAGCAGCAGTGGCATGCACAGTGAGGAGGAGACTCAGGAGGAGACGGACAGAGATGAGGGAGTGAGGGTAGAACCTGCGGTAAGCACAACTCCCCTTAAAACATTTTGCCTCTTGATAAAACTGAGCCAAAAACTGAGTGGTGGACAAAACACTACAACAATAAAAGACGTAGGCATGCTGCACTGTATGATTGCATTAGTAGCCTATATAAAGTTTGCACATCATGCAAACTTTCTTAACGAGAATTGTAGCTTTTCTATCTACTTAGGCAGACAAAAACTCATGATAGACCTCTTCAGATTAAAGCACAGGACCTCTTGAAAACACAAGACTTTCACCAGGAAACAGGTGTTCATGTCCTGAAGAAGTTAAGGAGAAAACACAAGACTTTCACCAGGAAACAGGTGTTCATGTCCCGAAGAAGTTAAGGAGAAAACACAAGACTTTCACCAGGAAACAGGTGTTCATGTCCTGAAGAAGTTAAGGAGAAAACACAAGACTTTCACCAGGAAACAGGTGTTCATGTCCTGAAGAAGTTAAGGAGAAAACACAAGACTTTCACCAGGAAACAGGTGTTCATGTCCTGAAAGAAGTTAAGGAGAAAACACAAGACTTTCACCAGGAAACAGGTGTTCATGTCCTGAAGAAGTTAAGGAGAAAACACAAGACTTTCACCAGGAAACAGGTGTTCATGTCCTGAAGAAGGAGAAAACACAAGACTTTCACCAGGAAACAGGTGTTTGTGTCCTTGGAGTACTACTTAAGGGGACCCAAACCCCAATCTTTTTTCTAGCCTTAACTAGTCGTTTTGGTGTCTATACTTAACTGTTGTCTCCGCAGGATAGCCCCCTTTTTGTCTTAACTGCAATAGGCATCTCACGGTGCTCTGTACCCGGCTCAGAGTCACCTTTTCTCGGCTAAATATAACTGTAAAGACGCTAAACTTAACTGTCATGTGAGCCATGCGGTTGCATAATTCTGTATTTCATACAAATTGTTGCGCCTGAGTTTTTGTACGGTATCATACGAACCAGTTAATGAGAATGTGTTGAACGGATCTCATTTGAGTTCATCGTTTCATATGACTCAGGAGAAGACAATTAATTAGTCAGCTTCTGTCTTTCCTCTTGTCTAAGATAAAGTGTCGGTGGTTTTGTTCCTTAAAGTGTAACTCTCACCAAAATGCAACCTAGGGTCTTTCTGTGAATGTACCCGAGTCAAACTTTCGTTTAAAAGCATAAACACCACTTTTAAGATTGACCGTATTTCTTCGTTTTCGGTCAAATGGCCTTTTGAATGGGAGTGCTAGGGGAACTACTATGATAGCATCAAAATCACTATTTTTGAAACACTAAGAAGGCTCGACACAACATGAAGTATCACCAGAGGCTCTACACATGAACTCAGCATTGAGAACATTGTTTGTGTACACAGACAATTTTTGACTGACGAGATGGAGGCGAGCAGAAAAACCAAAAGTGAGTCGTTCGTCTTTTTAGTAAACTCTGTGTACGTAAACAATGTTAAAAGCTGGTTAAAAATAATGATTTTGATGCTATCATAGTAGGGTCCCTAGCACTCCCATTGAAAAGGTAATTTGACCTAAAACGAAAAGACAGTACATCTTAAAAGTGGTGTTTCCGTCCTAAATATGCTTTTAAACGAAAGTTTGACTCAGGTACATTCACAAAAAGACCCTAGGTTGCATTTTGGTGAGAGTTAGGCTTTAACTTGTTGGAACGGTTCAGTTGTACTCAGGTTTCCTTAACGTTTCAGGTTTTGGGAGTCTAATCTGTTCCATCCTTAAGGTGGCAATTGCAATGTATATAAGCACTGACCCTAAATGGGTATATGTAGGTATGTATGTAGGTATGTATGTACGTATGTATGTCTGTGGGTATGTATGTATGTATGTCTGTGGGTATGTATGTCTGTGGGTATGTATGTAGGTATGTATGTAGGTATGTATGTCTGTGGGTATGTATGTCTGTGGGTATGTAGGTATGTATGTAGGTATGTATGTCTGTGGGTATGTATGTAGGTATGTATGTACGTATGTATGTCTGTGGGTATGTATGTAGGTATGTATGTAGGTATGTATGTCTGTGGGTATGTATGTAGGTATGTATGTACGTATGTATGTCTGTGGGTATGTATGTAGGTATGTATGTACGTATGTATGTCTGTGGGTATGTATGTATGTATGTCTGTGGGTATGTATGTAGGTATGTATGTACGTATGTATGTCTGTGGGTATGTATGTAGGTATGTATGTATGTCTGTGGGTATGTATGTCTGTGGGTATGTATGTAGGTATGTATGTACGTAGGTATGTCTGTGGGTATGTATGTATGTATGTATGTCTGTGGGTATGTATGTATGTCTGTGGGTATGTATGTATGTATGTATGTAGGTATGTATGTATGTATGTATGTCTGTATGTATGTATGTATGTATGTATGTATGTATGTATGTATGTAGGTATGTATGTATGTATGTATGTCTGTATGTATGTATGTATGTCTGTGGGTATGTATGTCTGTGAGTATGTATGTAGGTATGTATGTATATATGTATGTCTGTGGGTATGTATGTCTGTGGGTATGTATGTAGGTATGTATGTACATATGTATGTCTGTGGGTATGTATGTAGGTATGTATGTAGGTATGTATGTAGGTATGTATGTATGTCTGTGGGTATGTATGTAGGTATGTATGTATGTCTGTGGGTATGTATGTAGGTATGTATGTACGTATGTATGTCTGTGGGTATGTATGTAGGTATGTATGTAGGTATGTATGTCTGTGGGTATGTATGTAGGTATGTATGTACGTATGTATGTCTGTGGGTATGTATGTAGGTATGTATGTAGGTATATAGTCTGTGGGTATGTATGTAGGTATGTATGTAGGTATGTATGTCTGTGGGTATGTATGTAGGTATGTATGTAGGTATGTATGTACGTAGGTATGATGTAGGCATGTTTTGATTCGGGTTTTTTTGTTTGTTTTTCTTTCCGTTTAATTTCTTTTAACTTTTTTGTCTTGTCCATTTTATTTCCTTGAAAATGAGTTTGTTATTTTAAAAATGTGACAAGGGGGGGCCTTATATAAGCTGAAGCTTCCGACCCTCCCCTTTGGTTACGACCAATAAAAACTTCATTCATTCATTCATCCCGCTCTGTCTCACTCTGTCCTTCACTTCCTCAGTAATCCTGTTAGCAGAGTTCCTCTGTAATCCTCCCACAGTGTTCAGATCCCTTCAGGTCTTTACAGCTTCTTCTCCGCAGCACTGTGCGATGCTGCTGGACCCTCACTGAACAACTCAGGTAAGACAGGAGACCACCAACACGTAGGTAGACCACTCCCACCCACACTCCTATACTACACCACGAAATAATACACCGTCAGCTTTGGAAAATATTGCTGAACAGAGTGGATTGGTTGGCGTATTTCGTTGTTTTATCTGGTTTAGTTTGGTTTATTTAAAGCTTGCAGTGCATGGTTTGTTATTTCTTTTTTTCTGGACACAGAAATGAAAACATGAATAATTCGTTGGTTGGTGATATGTCTTGTGATGTTTTTTTTAGCTAAACCAGAAGCAATGGCAGGGTTTGAGAGGTTGGGATTAAAAATGGCAAACAGTGATACATATTTCAGTCCTAAAAATGAAATTTTTGTTACTTTTAACCCTTTTGTGTTGTCTTTGGGTCAAATTTGACCCATTTTTCAAAATGTCTATATCAGAAATATGGGTTTCTTTTTAACTACCTAATTTGGATGATTCCATACATCGCGCTTCGCAAGTACAACAAAAGATAGGATCTCTACTTTCACTGACTTTTGGGTGTTTTATAAAAGAAAAATTGCATTTGAAAAGAAAAAGAAATGTTCAAAACCAGACTGAACGTTGACATATACCCTTCTGTAATTATCCTTCCTTTAATATGAGTCTAAATAATTGATAATTTCTGCTTTTTTAACTAAAAAATTAGGTATAATTTCCTATAAATGAGGTTTATTGACCATGAATTAGTCATAAGTTGGTCTTAGTGGTGTATATACATGGTAGTGAAAAGAAGTGTTAAGCGTAAAAAAAAAGAGCCAAAAACATTGAAAAAAGAGACAAAAGTGTCGATAAAAGAGACAAAAAAGTGTTGATTTTCAGGACGACAAGTACATGGTCGAATGGAAGACAACACAAGGGTTAAACGTTCCCAAAAATGTAGAAAATTGAAACGGCTGCTGTCTAAACTAAAATGAATAGGCTACTTACTGGTTTCATTTACTACGTTCCCAAACATGTAACGGCTGCTGTCTAAACCCGGCTCATCAGTCTGGAATCAGTGCAGGCTACTTTTATATTCATTTATTTTTAAAACCTATTCCACTACAGATTGCTGAATAAATGCAAATAAATTAAGTAATGTATGTAGAATACTTAGGATTACTTTTAGACAACCAGTCCAAATCTTACGAGGATATCAGTCATTTGTTCCTCCCCACCTTCTAATACGACCCACAGGAGGGTTTTCCGTCCTCATATCTAAACCAGAGAAGGTAATGGTCGCGGTTTTCAACATGTCGTTAATGTTGGGAAATGGCAACAAATTCTCACTCCCATCGCGTAAAATACGGACGCTTGGTCCGTAAGGACACTAAAAGTATCCTTTAACTTCAGATCCAAACGCGTTTTATCTAAACACGCTTGGCCGGGACTATTGGCGTCACTTTTGACGCAGTTAGGTTTAGGAAAAGATAGTGGGTGGATTTATAAAAGGTACGTTTACGTGTTGTTGTTGGGTTTAGGTAAACAAGAACGGGACAGTTGGGTTTAGGTAACAAAGAACGGGACAGTTGGGTTTAGGTAAAGAAGAACGGGACAGTTGGGTTTAGGAAAAGAAGAACGGGACAGTTGGGTTTAGGTAAAGAAAAACGGGACGGTTGGGTTTAGGTAAAGAAGAACGGGACAGTTGGGTTTAGGTAAAGAAAAACGGGACAGTTGGGTTTAGGTAAAGAAGAACGGGACAGTTGGGTTTAGGAAAAGAAGAACGGGACAGTTGGGTTTACGTAAAGAAGAACGGGACTGTAGGGTTCAGATAAAGAAGAACGGGACAGTTGGGTTTACATAAAGAAGAACGGGACAGTTGGGTTTAGATAAAGAAGAACGGGACAGTTGGGTTTAGGAAAAGAAGAACGGGACAGTTGGGTTCAGGAAAAGAAGAACGGGACGGTTGGGTTTAGGAAAAGAAGAACGGGACAGTTGGGTTTAGGAAAAGAAGAACGGGACAGTTGGGTTTAGATAAAGAAGAACGGGACAGTTGGGTTTAGATAAAGAAGAACGGGAGAGTTGGGTTTAGGAAAAGAAGAACGGGACAGTTGGGTTTAGGTAAAGAAGAACGGGACGGTTGGGTTTAGGAAAAGAAGAACGGGACAGTTGGGTTTAGGTAAAGAAGAACGGGACGGTTGGGTTTAGTTAAAGAAGAACGGGACGGTGGATTTAGGAAAAGAAGAACGGGACAGTTGGGTTTAGGAAAAGAAGAACGGGACAGTTGGGTTTAGGTAAAGAAGAACGGGACGGTTGGGTTTAGTTAAAGAAGAACGGGACGGTTTGGTTTAGGAAAAGAAGAACGGGACAGTTGGGTTTAGATAAAGAAGAACGGGACGGTTGGGTTTAGATAAAGAAGAACGGGACAGTTGGGTTTAGGTAAAAGAAGAACGGGACGGTTGGGTTCAGGTAAAGAAGAACGGGACGGTGGATTTGGGAAAAGAAGAACGGGACAGTTGGGTTTAGGTAAAGAAGAACGGGACGGTTGGGTTTAGATAAAGAAGAACGGGACAGTTGGGTTTAGATAAAGAAGAACGGGACGGTTGGGTTTAGGTAAAGAAGAACGGGACGGTTGGGTTTAGGTAAAAGAAGAACGGGACAGTTGGGTTTAGGAAAAAGAAGAACGGGACAGTTGGGTTTAGGTAAAGAAGAACGGGACGGTTGGGTTTAGGTAAAAGAAGAACGGGACGGTTGGGTTTAGGGAAAAGAAGAACGGGACAGTTGGGTTTAGGTAAAGAAGAACGGGACAGTTGGGTTTAGGTAAAGAAGAACGGGACGGTTGGGTTTAGGTAAAGAAAAACGGGACGTTTGGGTTTAGGTAAAGAAGAACGGGACAGTTGGGTTTAGATAAAGAAGAACGGGACAGTTGGGTTTAGGAAAAGAAGAACGGGACAGTTGGGTTTAGGAAAAAAGAACGGGACGGTTGTGTTTAGGAAAAGAAAAACGGGACGGTTGGGTTTAGGTAAAGAAGAACGGGACGGTGGATTTGGGAAAAGAAGAACGGGACAGTTGGGTTTAGGAAAGAAGAACGGGACGGTTGGGTTTAGATAAAGAAGAACGGGACACTTTGGTTTAGAAAAGAAGAACGGGACGGTTTGGTTTAGGAAAAGAAGAACGGGACAGTTGGGTTTAGGAAAAGAAGAACGGTACGGTTGGGTTTAGATAAAGAAGAACGGGACGGTTGGGTTTAGATAAAGAAGAACGGGACGGTTGGGTTTAGGTAAAGAAGAACGGGACAGTTGGGTTTAGGAAAAAAGAACGGGATGGTTGTGTTTAGGAAAAGAAAAACGGGACGGTTGGGTTTAGGTAAAGAAGAACGGGACGGTTGGATTTGGGAAAAGAAGAACGGGACAGTTGGGTTTAGGAAAAGAAGAACGGGACGGTTGGGTTTAGATAAAGAAGAACGGGACGGTTGGGTTTAGGAAAAGAAGAACGGACAGTTGGGTTTAGGAAAAGAAGAACAGGACTGCTGCTGGACATAGCTTCATTTGTTCCGCAAAGTTAAAAAACAAACTCGCCGTTTACTTTTATTTTCCAACGGGACATGAACTTGGTCTCCTGGGTATGCTCTGCCATTGTTACGTGGCAGACTGTGAATGCACAAATCTGTTTATGGTAAACATGCCTCATATGCATTATAGAGCAACTACAACAAACTTAAAGGGTACTCGTTAAGCGTAAACCTCGTCTGATCTGATTCGGATAGGTCCAAAATGTAAAGTGTTACTTCTTGGGGCCATGCTACACCCTTCCACCAAGTTTCATGGAAGTCAGGCCAGAAGTATTTCATTAATCCTGCAGACAGACAGACAGACAGACAGACAGACAGACAGACAGACCAAACGGAAAACATGACCTACTTGGCGGACTTAAAAAAGGAAATACCTTCTCTATTTTTAAAGACAGTAACTGTATTCAGAATACAACCAATTTAAACTAATGGAATACAGTTATTGGATTTTAAATACCTAATCCAACCCTGTTTACAGGTCAAGTGTCAACAACATGCCAACTGATTGATTGCCTTAACTGGTTATCATGCTGGAAGATTCTGTGACTAGCCAACTTGCTAACTCGCTAATTTGACAAAATGGATAATTATTAACTACCTAGTCTCCCTTTGCCAGACCTTCCTCCACAACGCTGCGGAGGAAGGTCTGGTTAGTCCACACAGCATTCCTACATGGGAGAAAAACGTGCTCTGGTTTATTGGCATTTCTTTAAACCAATCACAATCGCTAACCGCCGGACGGACCCACCGGACCCACCGGAGCGTTATATCCAGAGAGTTTCATGTCTGGTATCTTTCTAAAAAAGAAAGAGTCCTTTGTCAAGTCTGGCTTCTGTTGGAGGTAAAAAACACAGGTTTCCGCTCTACATTAACATTGTTTTTTGTAGGCAGGAGTTTCCTCTGCAAGTGTCTGAAGAGTTTTGTGTTAACAAACATAACAGAGGAAAGAATGCAGAAAGAGTCCAGCTGAGCAGAGCCAAACACAGTGCTGCATTATTATGGATCCCACGCAACTCTTAGGCAAGTCCCGCCCTATGAAGCAGCCCGATTGGTTGGGGTTAGGCATTGACCTCGAGTAGTTAAGGTTAGGATAGCCGGTCTATAGGTCTATAGCTGGTCAGGGTATAGAACCTGAACTAATCGGGTCCCTTAAAGAAGAACGGGATAGTTGGGTTTAGGTAAAGTAGAACGGGACTGTTGGGTTTAGCAACAGAAGAACGGGACTATTGGGTTTAGCAAAAGAAGAACGGGATGGTTGGGTTTAGGAAAAGAAGAACGGGACTGTTGGGTTTAGCAAAAGAAGAACGGGACGGTTGGGTTTAGGAAAAGAAGAACGGGACTGTTGGGTTTAGCAAAAGAAGAACGGGACTATTGGGTTTAGCAAAAGAAGAACGGGACGGTTGGGTTTAGGAAAAGAAGAACGGGACTGTTGGGTTTAGCAAAAGAAGAACGGGACGGTTGGGTTTAGGAAAAGAAGAACGGGACTGTTGGGTTTAGCAAAAGAAGAACGGGACGGTTGGGTTTAGGAAACATGACACGCGGGACATGATCCCCGGTCTCCGGAGTGACAGTCCTGTGTTGCTTGACCCATCCACCCCCCCAACCAACCTCCCTATGCGGAACAAATCGGGTTCCGTTACCTTGCGTAAGCATGGACGCCTGGCCAATAGTAGTGTGTGAATGCTATTGAAGGGCAGATCTTGCCTAGAAGTTGCGTGGGTTGCATGATAACACCTCAGAGGTTCATATTGAACATTGAGCAGGTTTATGCCGACTGAAACAAAAAGCTCAAACCAACACAAGTATGTTCCTCAGAGAAAGGTGTTTGCTGGAGCTGCAGCCTTTAGTCTTGCAGGAATACCAAAGGGGCAATACGTTCTGCAAACCATACAACGTTTATTACATGTATTCCTACCTTCCTACTGAGTGTTTTCCGTCCAGAGAACGTGACGGTCACAGTTTTAAACACGTCTTTAATGTTGTAATTGTTTTTTTGTTGTTGCAGATATCTTAGTTACAGCACGATTAAGCTGGCAAAGCAGTTTTTGTGTTCATATGTGATGTATTTATTCAGTTGGGAAATCCCACAATCTCTCCAAAGCTAACGTTAGCTTAATTGACTGGTTGAATAACGTTAAACAGGGACAGGAAATTGTTTCTGTTGCTTGAAGTTCACGGACAAATAGTAGCCAAATATATCCATCAAAAAAAAAAAAATTCCCAGCAGATATCTTGAGCTAGCAAAGCAGTTTTGTGTTTATGTACGATTGGGAAATCCCACGATCTCTACAAAGCTAACGTTAGCTTAAGTTGGCTGACTAAACAGGGAGGGACTAGAAATCCTCTCTGTTGCTATTTTTATTTTGAGAGCACATGTTGCCTTACAACATGAATACAGTTTGATTATAACCTTTATTTTGTTGGTAACCGTTGCATAATCACAATATTACCTACTAGCCACACCACTGTTGTGCCAATAATGACATTAAATCAAACCCTCTCCTTGTGTAATGTTGCCTGAATAAATCAACTTTAGCACAGTGACACGGCTGTTTTATGCTGCCCGACCTCCTGTGGCGGATTGGGGTCAGGATCAGTCAGCGCTAATTGAGGCTGACACTCAGCCAGACCACACCATTAGGCACCGTACAGAGAGAAGCGGGTCAGTAAACTCAATAGAGAGAGTGCTAATGATTAATGTTTGTCGAGAACTTGTGACTCTATTGGAGCCTCACAGGATTTTAATTAAAAGTTTCCAAAGACACAAATGCTCACCTAAGACATTGCGTGTAATATTCATATATATGTTATATTTTCATTTGATGGATCGGTGCAGCCATAAATAACATGGAGACTGGTGTTGGAGCATTTCATTTGGTGGCAATAAAAGTTGCAAATCAATTCAGCAGGCCTCCATCCATGCAACGACATCTGTCGTTTGTTCCTCCCCCCTAATATGACCCACAGGAGCATTTTCTGTCCTCATAGCTCCGTTTCTTCCGTAAAGTTAAAAATAACTTGCCTCTTACTGTTATTTTCAAATGGGACATGAACTTGGTCTCCTGGGTATGATGGCGGTGCTTTTCCTCTGCCATTGTCACATGGTAGATGTACTGTGCACGCACAAGTTGTTGTAAATATTTTTTTAAATCTGTTTATGGTTAACTGCCCATTTGAATCTTAGAGCAACTAGAACAAACCTTAAGGGCACCCGTTCAGTGCAAACCTCCTCTGTTCTGATTCGGATATGCTCCAAAATGTAATAGGTTCCTTCTCAGCTCATGCTTCAACCTTCCACCAAGTTTCATGGAAATCGGGCCAGAAGTTTTTCTTTAATGCTGCCCTATCCCAAACCCTAACCCTTCCGTCCTCATATCTTAACCAGAGAACATAACAGTCGCGGTTGTAAACACGTCGTTAATGTTGTGAAACGGTTGCCATTTGGTTAGGTTTAAGCACCAAAACTACTTAGTTAAGTTTAGAAAAATATGGTGGTTTGGGGTTAAAATCATCTTTACGTTACTTAACTTCCAGTTACTTTTATTTTATTTTTTTATTTAACCTTTATTCATACTTTGCAGTCACGTGATTGCATGGATACCTGGCGGGCAAGAAACGCCGAGAGAATAGCAACGAACAGTGGCCAGCTAGGGGAATTGCAGCCTTGCAGATTTCCAAAACTACAATCAATCAACTATTTAGACCATATGTCACCAAATGTTAAAATTACTCTGAACTTGTGATCCATACACAGCACCCGCTGATGTTTTCATTGCTGTGAAGCTGGCACTGTCTCTACCAGACTTGGAGTTTGGAGATATTTTCATCTATCTTATAGAGAATCCGTCACCTTAAACCGCACAAAAAATGAAAGCCTACAAAAGTACGGATAGCTATCTTTTTTTCAAGAGTGGATGGGTTAACAACGCTGTCGTATGGGAGGTGAAAAACAGAAATATCTTCATAATCAAAGCAAAGGTGAGTGTTACAAGTTAGCTAGCTACCCGCTAACGTTTGCTAATGTTTGCTAATCTGTTCCGTCATGTGATGAAGTCTTCATCTAAATACGTACACCCTGCCTATGCTAAAATGTCCCAGTTTACACCACTATGACACTGTCCCGGTTGTCAGCGATTACATAGCCAACGTGGTGTTATTATAGCCCAATCATTAACTAAACCCATGTAGAAAGACTAATAAAGCGTCCAGCGTATGATTTGAACAATGTGTGTGTGTCAGTCAGTCGTAGCGGTCTGCGTCTGCATAATCCGTGCAGCCAGCGTTATAATGTAAACTATATTTGTAAACGTTGCTGCAATGCCTCTTCTTATCTGTCTCGTTTTAACCAGTTCCTCCAGGATTTCGCGGCCTCAAAAATGGCGGGAGCTTTTGTAAAAAATTGCGATAAAAGTTGTGATGTCTTTTGTATGTTTATGGACGGACGAGAGGAACCGCATGACCATTCCCACCTTAAAGACGCTACTCGTTACACGATTCTTGAGCAAATTCACTCCTCTAACAAATATCCAGAATTAATGTTTCCAATAGGGAAGCTATCTGCTCTATCAAATGAGATTACATTTGTGTGTGTGTGTGTTGTTGGTTAGAATAACACTGGTAACACTTTACGGTAAGGGTACATGAATTATCATGGATATCATTATTAGGGCTGTCAGCGTTAACGCGTTAATCACGATGCCATGCATGCGATTAATTTTTTTTAATCGCATGCCGGCATTTATTAATTTATTGTACACTTCACTCGGCTTTGCGTCGTGCCTAACAGGATAGTATTTTGACCCTTTGCAGCACCGTTACTTATCATCAAGCTGCCACTTCCTCGTAACACATCCTGCTGCTGCAGGCTGCAGCATGATGGAGAAACACAGCAGCAATGACTCTGAATGGAGCTTTTTATTTTCCAAAACTCCCGGACGGCTCGTAGACGAGTCAAAGCCATATGCACTAAAATATTACCGAAGCACGTCAAGCTGGAGCTACCAGCTACGAGCTTAGCATAGTAGTACAGTTAACGTGATGCTACCCGCTAGCATGCTACCCACTCAGGCAAAGCAGTATTTTGGAGAGTGCTACTAGCCGACCTGTGGATGAAACCAAATCCCAAAAAATGACTACAGCTCTTGCGAAACGGGTGGCAACTAACTGCAGACCTGTCAGCATCGTAGAGGACTCGGGTCTTAAAGACATACTACGGTTGACCTGTCTCGTTGCCGTCGAGGGGGACAGTAGTTTTCACGGATACACAGCCTGTACGACACGGAGAAAGCAACCACACTGGAACTGCTGCAAAGTGCTGCAAACGCTGCCTCATTAACCGCTGATCACTGGACGTCAGTGAGTAATCAACATTATTTAGGAGTTACTAAACACTAGATTGACTCTAGTAAGGATAGGGATTTTTTGTTTTTTAGTTAGGTACTTGGAGGAATTGTGCAATAATGACAGATTCACACTTTCTTTTTTTAACCTCAGCGGTTAGTGCATCCAATTGCACAACAACTATCTGGCATGTCGTTTTCACATTAAAACACCAACTTTCGTACGGTAAAACTGGCGACGTCCTGGCAAGATCCTTCATTAGCTTACTAGGTTTCGTTGCTAGGAGAATTATGTTCTTGCCCGCCAGCCAGTAGTTGTGACTTTCCGTGCAAAGTATGAATTTAACCAGGTAGGCCGTTGAGAACAGGTTCTCATTTGCAACGGCAACCTGGCCAAGAAAAGCATACGCGTACAAGACAACATACAGTTTCACATTCAACATAGTACAAGAAAACAGAATACAATAGGCTACAAAGGTACAGATTAAGTAGGCAGTTCAAGCCGGCGCAAAGTGAGCTGTAAGTAAGTCGATGGATTTGCGAAAGTGGTATGGTGATAAGATAATATACATGAAATAATACTATCTATAACAGTGCTGAGATGTAGTAAAGAGTCAGAATACAGTTACTGCAAATGAAATTGTGGTCAAGATAGTGATGCGGATCCAGTGATCAGTTATAATGCAGTATATATAAAGAGATAGTCTATATGAATGCTGAGAAGTAGTGAAGTCAATATACAGTTACTGCAAGATGTAATCTAGATCAGGGGTTCTCAAACCTTTTGTCTGGTCTGGTTTCTCCGGAAATTCAACAGACCGTCATGGCGGCTCGTTCAGAATATGATCTCGTATTATCCTAAAATAGTTCACCGAAACGTGCTTCTGAAAACATGTTAAGAGAGAAACAGGCCGTGCAGCTGAATCTGTCTTCATTTCAGATCAACAAAGGTCAGTTTAACAGATGTTCATCAGATGTTAAGAGACTCCAGTCACGCTCATCCCGCTCCCCGTTTCCTGGTCAGCTCTCCACCAATCAGATGGGTCATTTGAGTCCGACTGCAGTGCCCGCCCCGCCGATTATACATGTCACATCAGCCAAAATAAAGGCCGACGGCCCCTCGGACGGACGACGGCATTGAACACACCGAACAGACTCGAGTCACCGACCTCGCCAGACTGACCGACTGCCGATTATCGGCTCGGTGTGTCCTGGCCTTTACATGGAATTTGGCGCCATTATTCTTCCTCACCTTACTTCCTGCTTTGCTCCCGTCATAACTACTACAGCCACTAGAGGGCACCGCCACTAGAAACATAAATATGAGTCGTAAATGCTGCTTAAACAAATGACTATTGGGAGCGTTTATCAGGGAGGACAGTCTCATTAAATCACCAGTTCTGTATCTTTCAATCGAATCCCAAAAGCTGATTACCCTTGAATTGTTCAAATTTATATTTTTCTGAGCATGTTAATGACTTTTTTACGGTGGCCCTGAAGTGCAAATCACAACAGCAAATAGGAAAACACGACGGCAAATAGGAAAACACGACAACAAATAGGAAAACACGACAACACGACAACAAATAGGAAAACACGACAGCAAATATGAAAACACGACAACAAATAGGAAAACAGGAAAACACGACGGCAAATAGGAAAACACGACAACAAATATAGGAAAACACGACAACAAATATAGGAAAACACGACAACAAATAGGAA
>NC_135855.1:40930567-41003067 GCF_031162955.1 Sander vitreus | reverse complement strand
TCATGTGTGTGTGTGTGTGTGTGTGTGTGTGTGTGTGTGTGTGTTTGTGTGTGTTTGTGTGTGTGTGTGTTTGTGTGTGTGTGCGCTCATGTGTGTGTGTGTGTGTGTGTGTGTGTGTGTGTGTGTGTGTGTGTGTGTGTGTGTGTGTGTGTGTGTCTGTGTGTGTGTGTGTGTGTGTGTGTGTGTGTGTCATGTGTGTGTGTGTGTGTGTGTGTGTGTGTGTGTGTGTGTGTGTGCTCATGTGTGTGTGTGTGTGTGTGTGTGTGTGTGTGTGTGTGTGTGTGTGTGTGTGTGTGTGTGTGTGTGTGTGTGTGTGTGTGTGTGTGTGTGTGTGTGTGTGTGTGTGTGTGTGTGTGTGTGTGTGTGTGTGTGTGTGTGTGTGTGTGTGTGTGTGTGTGTGTGTGTGTGTGTGTGTGTGTGTGTGTGTGTGTGTGTGTGTGTGTGTGTGTGTGTGTGTGTGTGTGTGTGTGTGTGTGTGTGTGTGTGTGTGTGTGTGTGTGTGTGTGTGTGTGTGTGTGTGCATTTGTGTGTGTGTGTGTGTGTGTGTGTGTGTGTGTGTGTTTAGGGAAAAATTCCAAAATAAAAATGTTACGCCTTAAAAAGTCTTAAATTCGCTTAAGTATTGTGTTTTAGGACTTCAATTCACATAAATGTACTAACTCGATGAATTACTTTGCAAGTACTTTTGTGCATTTCGCAGTACTTTTATGTCTTGATATAGGTCTTAAATGTGACTTATTGAAACAGAAATACAGCCTGTAAACACGCTAAAAGTATTGTTTTTTTAAATGGAGTCTGGTGGGTTTCGTGCTAGCGACCTCAGAGCTGTTTCTGATGAAACAGAAAGGTGTTAAGGGGTTTTAAAAAGGGTCTATCTCTGTTGGGATCCTTTCATAATGTTGTCAGACACTTAGAATATTAATCTGAGTCTGTCAGCAGCAACAACAGAACTGTTAGTGGACGCTGACTGACCCTGAACATTTGCTCCATAGGGTTACATTACAGCCCAGTTCACGGCTGCCCGTTACAGCGTTCTCGCTTAATACTGGACCAGTTTCAAAGATTGTTCCCATCAGTCACTTAGACACAAAAACATAAGAACATAGGGTCCAGGTTGAAAAAAACGGTAGTTACACTTTAACATGAGACAAAAACCAAGCCAAGCTGTGGACTTGAGACTTGAGACTTGCTTTGATTGAGGTCTGGCAGAAGTTACCGGATTCACGAGGCGAGTTCTTAGAGGCTCAGAAGGAGCTTCTTTTATCAGGCCACGAGGATCCTAAAAGAGGACACTGACTAAGAGCTTTATTAACCTATCGACACGCTGACACACCGGCCAAAACAGTGAGCTGCTTTTAAAACCTGTCAGCAGTCAGAATGCCAAATACTGAGCTGCTTTATCCACCTATCAACACGCTGTCTGCCAAATAGTAAGCTGCTTCACAAACATTGACAAACAGAATGCCAAATACTGGGCTGCTTTAAAAAAGCTGTCAGAAGGCAGAATGTCAAATAGTGAGCAGCTTTATTAACTATGGATACTCACCTTCATTTGTCCATCAATCACTTTAATTAATTATTTAATTATTATTTCTCAACCTGGACCCTATTTTCCTATGTCTTTGTGTGTAAGTGACTGCTGGGAACAACAATCTTTGAAATTAGTCCAGTATTAAGCGAGATACAGGCTCCAATGTAACCACGCGGGGCATATTGCGTCCACTAAAAGTTCTGTTGTTGCTGCTGACAGACTCAGATTATTATTCTAAGTGTCTGACAACAATATGAAAGGATCCCTACAGAGATAGACCTTTTAGTTAAAGAGGAAGATCCTTTTAGTTTAACATGAAACAGCCCCGAAATCACCATCACCAAACTACACCAGACTCCATGTAAATAATCAGTACTTTTAGCGTGTATAGAGCCAGCATATCTCCACCAGACTCCATGTAAATAATCAGGACTTTTAGCGTGTATAGAGCCAGCATATCTCCACCAGACTCCATGTAAATAATCAGGACTTTTAGCGTGTATAGAGCCAGCATATCTCCACATGTAAATGGGTGAATTAAGGCTTTATTTCAACCAAACCAGAGTGGTGATTGTTGGAACAGTGGAAAGATGAACCAAGACGGCTTTTCGTAGATTTATTTAGTTTCTGTCCACTTTGAATGAAGTGTGTTTTACCATGATAAAAGTACTGATTATTTACATGGAGTCTGGTGTAGTTTGGTGATGGTGATTTTGGGGCTGTTTCATGTTAAACTAAAAGGATCTTACTCTTTAACTAAAAGGTCTATCTCTGTAGGGATCCTTTCATAATGTTGTCACACACTTAGACTAATAATCTGAGTCTGTCAGCGACAAAAACAGAACTTTTAGTGGACGAAATAGAAGAATATTAACATGACATTGCAGTTTGTTTTGCCGCTGACAGCTCCTGATCGTCATCATATTTGTCCCAACGATGTCTCTGATCATCAGAGTTTAGATGGATGTTCCTGCCCTAGGAGCTCTGCTAGTGTTTAGTGTTTAGAAGCTGCCTGACATCAACCGTTCTGTTGTTCTTTGTTTTTTTTGTAACCACAGAAAAGGGATGATGGCGTGGATCACTCAGGGTTTGGAGAAAGTTGTTCCTCAGCCAGATCTGAACAAGAAAGAAACAGCTGAGCTGCCCATCGAGGTACAGTTCCTCTTAAACTCCCTGATTAACGTGTTGTATCTCTGTACAAGAACCAAAACAACAACAATGACAAAATGGCTTTTTACAGGGGGTTTCATTTTCATAAAACACTTGATCCTACATTTCCCATGATGCACCCTAACCTGAGGCCTGTACTACGAATCCAGATCAACATGTCCTGGATTTCTTTCAGTTACCCGGCTTCACCTAACCTACCAACCGTGTTCCCGCATAACCTGTATCACGACGCTGGTTAACAACTAGTTCAGTCAACCATCAGGGTTTCCCAATCCAGCGACGCGCGCGCTCACATAAAAGAGGCGGGGTTTGCACACCACGACCAATCACAAACATCTACCAGAGCCGCATATTTTACATAAGAAGAGCAAACTATAATTCTACATAAATATGAAGAACACAGACACGGTTTTACAGGCAAAACGCAGTCGCTGCTTCCTAAAACAGGAGGAAAGCTGGCAAAAAAATAGCAGACGCTGTAGATGTGTAAATCACAACGCTTATTAATATCACTTCCTCATCAGTCAGGACCGAGATCTGACCATAATTACACTTGTGCTTTCCATAAACTGTCGTTGCTTTAGCCTATTATTTCAGGTGCAACTAGAGGGTGACACAGGAATCAATTGTCGCTCCCATCCAACCCCGAGCCCACGAAAATACTCCCGTCATATCCCGATCACGTGACTGCCCTCCCCCGAAAAATCCTGTCCTGCAAAATCCCTAGAGAAAGACTCCCGAATCCCGTTTGGTTCCCTATGTTGTCTAAAGTTATCAGACTCTGTTGCCCCCCTGTAGCATGTTTGGTTAATCACGGTCAAATCACTGAGGTTGCCTCGGAAATTTAGGCTACACTATACATGCATTACCTGCAGGTCTAGGTAACATGTATTACCTGCAGGTCTGCAGGTCTAGGTAACATGTATTACCTGCAGGTCTGCAGGTCTAGGTAACATGTATTACCTGCAGGTCTAGGTAACATGTATTACCTGCAGGTCTAGGTAACATGTATTACCTGCAGGTCTAGGTAACATGTATTACCTGCAGACCATTTCATTACGTAATTCCTAACAGAGATCTTCTCACACTCAAAACACACATTTATCGATTTAGGGTAGGTTAGAAGAATCACTGCCTTCTGCATACTAAGTAGGCTTGTGAACAGGGCAGCTGCTTTGGCTTGCTCTGATAGGCTACTCTGTGGCTAGCAGTAGCCAATCAACAACCATATTGTGAGTTGTAAGTGGTTCTCTTTTCTAAAACGAAATACCCATGCATTTCGCATGGGCGCACTCAAGATGTAACCTTGTGTGTTTGTTTCTCCTCAGGTGCGCCAACCAGCAGCTGCAAAAGGTGAGAACACATCTGGATATTCCTGCAGACGGAGCCGAGACTCGAGATGTCATTCGTTCATTCAAACTTTATTTACGCTCGGGAGATCACTGAGGGGCGACGGCCATTTACAATGTTATGGAGTCAAATTAAAAAGACAAAAAAAGAGAACAACAACACAGAAAGCATCACCATAGGAAACATAGAAAGACAATAAAAACTTTCTGAATTAGAAAAATTATTTGATAAATAAACGAAAGTACAACTATGTAAAGGAAGTACAAGTAGACATTTGTTTAAAACTAGATTTCTAAATTGTCCAAAAGGCACATTGAGGTGATTTTAAAGGTCCCATGGTATGAAAATGTCACTTTATGAGGTTATTTAACATTAATATGAGCTCCCCCAGCCTGCCTATGGTCCCCCAGTGGCTAGAAATGGTGATAGGTGTAAACCGAGCCCTGGGTATCCTGCTCTGCCTTTGAGAAAATGAAAGCTCAGATGGGCCAATCAGGAGTCTTCCCTTTATGACATCATAAGGGGAAAGGTTACCTCCCCTTTCTCTGCTTTGCCCGCCCAGAGGATTTGGCCCCCCCATGAGAGAGAGAGAGACATCACGGCTTTCAAACGAGCAAAGTGACAGTTGGTCAAGGCCCCCCCCCCCACCCTCCACCTTGCCCCCCCTCTCTCCTCCTCAATAGCATTTAAAGCTACAGACACAGAAATGACCCATCCTAAGGAAAGCTGATTGTGGGACTGACTCTAGTGGCTGTAATTCTGCACCAAGGCTGGATTTAGGGAAAGAGACTTCAGATACAGTATTAGGGGACCACTAAGGTCTATATAAAAGAGACTTCAGATACAGTATTAGGGGACCACTAAGGTCTATATAAAAGAGACTTCAGATACAGTATTAGGGGACCACTAAGGCCTATATAAAGAGACTTCAGATACAGTATTAGGGGACCACTAAGGTCTATATAAAGAGACTTCAGATACAGTATTAGGGGACCACTAAGGCCTATATAAAAGAGACTTCAGATACAGTATTAGGGGACCACTAAGGTCTATATAAAGAGACTTCAGATACAGTATTAGGGGACCACTAAGGTCTATATAAAAGAGACTTCAGATACAGTATTAGAGGACCACTAAGGTCTATATAAAGAGACTTCAGATACAGTATTAGGGGACCACTAAGGCCTATATAAAAGCATCCAAAAAGTTCAGAGCGAGTTGTGGAACATGAAGTAAAAGCCAGTCAGCAGAGCGAGTCTGATAATGTTTCTCTGAGTGACATAGAAGTTCTGTAACATAGTTTTCTAATAAGAGCCTTATAGATAAAGAGATACCAATATTAATCTCTGGTGTCTTTTAGCTGCAGAGCCTCAGATCACCGTGGTGGAATCAATGCAAGAGGACCAAACCGACAACAGACCACTGCCGCCCAGGTATGTGTGTGTGTGTGTGTGTGTGTGTGTGTGTGTGTGTGTGTGTGTGTGTGTGTGTGTGTGTGTGTGTGTGTGAGAGAGACATTGTTTCTGCAAGTTCACCAAGTTAAATGTTGGTGCTTTCTAATAGCACATAGAGTGACATGTAGTGACATCTAGTGGTGAGATTGCAGATTGCAACCAACTGACTGCTCCCTCTTGCAAATTTGCATTTTCCTAGGATGGCAAAGGATCGTCCCTCTCTACTCGGCCTCTGATTGGCTTGTAATTGCAGCCTTCGTTTATTGAGTTGGTTAGATTTAGGCATGAGGAGAGATACTGGCTAAGTTTAGGGATTGGGTAAAAATACCATGGTAAGCCAATCAGAGGCACAGTAAGGCGGGACATTTCTTCACCATCCTAGGAAACGCAACCTCACCTCCCTCACCATCCCAGCGTGTAGGAGAACCTACGGTAATGGCACCAAACTGCGATACTTTTAGGAACCAACCGAATAATGTTTGCAGGAACAATTCTGCGTTACGCACAGAGATTGGCTCGTGTGTGTTGTTGTATTTTGAAAGATTTGACTACAGTGTAGTAGTCGTGTAGTGTAGATAAAAGTATCGTTCAGGAACTGGGATCGAAGTCACGGTATTGGTACCGGTACCGGTATGAAAGTCTTTGAAAGGTACCCAGCCCTATCTACGGTGGCCTTCAGGTACAACACATTCTCACTTCAAAAAGCCGATGCTTGGTCAGGGGTCTTTGTTTTTAGTTACTGATGCAAAAAGTCTTCTTTAGCGTCGCAGTCAGATGCAGGGCGCTTTTAAGTAATTCCAATGTTATCCCATCCACGGCGATACTTGACGCTTTGGGTACCCCTCTGGTGTCATCCTTCAACTTGCAGCGTAAAAGCACATAGTTAAAGCCTAACTCTCGCCAAAATGCAACCTAGGGTCTTTGTGTGAATGTACCTGAGTCAAACTTTCGTTTAAAAACATATTTAGGAGGGAATCGCCACTTTTAAGATGTACCGTATTCTGGTTTTTTGGTCAAATGGCCTTTTGAATGGGAGTGCTAGGGGCACTTTGATGCTAGCCTCAAAATATCTATTTTTAAAACACTGTGAAGGCTCGACACAACATGAGACTTTGCTCCAAGTATGACCAGGGGCTCTACACCTTAACCAAAGCATTGACAACATTGGTTGTGTACCCAGAGTTTACTAAAAAAGGTTTTAACAACTCACCGTAGGTCTTGTTGTTTCCGGCTGCAGTCAAAAGGAGTCGATATCAAAACAAGTAGCCACAGATTTAGTCCCTTGGTCACCGGTGTAGTTCATGTGTAGAGTCCCTGGTGATACTTGGAGCAAAGTCTCATGTTGTGTCGAGCCTTCTTAGAGCGTTTTCACACATGAAAGTCCGAACCAAGGTCCGGACCAAGGTTCATGTTTTTGTTACATTGTATACAGTAAGTTTTGGTTTCACACTGCAGTTATGCAAGCACACTAAAGATCTAAACGTGACAAAACTATGTCCTGCCGTCATCACATACGTGAGCTGCGTCTCCAGATACTTATAACTGATTGGTTTGTAGACGGACTTCCTCGTCCTCTCGTATCCTCTCTTTGTGTCGGAGGTTTTTCTGCTGCTCTCCTCTACCGACTGCTGCTCTCTCCTACTGACTGCTGCTCTCCTCTACTGACTGCTGCTCTCCCTACTGACTGCTGCTCTCCTCCTACTGACTGCTGCTCTCTCCTACTGACTGCTGCTCTCTCCTACTGACTGCTGCTCTCCTCTACCGACTGCTGCTCTCCCCTACTGACTGCTGCTCTCCTCTACTGACTGCTGCTCTCTCCTACTGACTGCTGCTCTCTCCTACTGACTGCTGCTCTCCTCTACTGACTGCTGCTCTCTCCCTACTGACTGCTGCTCTCCTCTACTGACTGCTGCTCTCTCCTACTGACTGCTGCTCTCTCCTACTGACTGCTGCTCTCTCCTACTGACTGCTGCTCTCCTCTACTGACTGCCGCTCTCCCCTACTGACTGCTGCTCTCTCCTACTGACTGCTGCTCTCTCCTACTGACTGCTGCTCTCTCCTACTGACTGCTGCTCTCTCCTACTGACTGCTGCTCTCTCCTACTGACTGCTGCTCTCCTCTACTGACTGCTGCTCTCCCCTACTGACTGCTGCTCTCCTCTACTGACTGCTGCTCTCCTCTACTGACTGCTGCTCTCCCTACTGACTGCTGCTCTCTCCTACTGACTGCTGCTCTCCTCTACTGACTGCTGCTCTCTCCTCTACTGACTGCTGCTCTCCTCTACTGACTGCTGCTCTCTCCTCTACTGACTGCTGCTCTCCCTCTACTGACTGCTGTCTTTAGAAGTAAGGACATTGTCCTGTTACCACCTGGCAATCATCAGTTGTACACTCATCACACTCATTTTATTTTTTAAAAGATTATTTTTTCAGGGCTTTTCCCTTTATTATGAAGTGACAGTGGCTAGACATGAAAGGGGGAGAGAGATGGGGATGACACGCAGCAAAGGGCAGCAGGTCGGATCCATCCTGCGCTGCTGCAGGACTCAGCCAACATGGGGCGAACGCTCTCACTGGGTGAGCTAGAGAGCGCCCCACACAAAAAGGTTTTAACGACATTCAAATATCTAAAGGTGCTTAGTCATCCAGGTTGTCTGTCTTCATACCAAGTCATCTTACAGTGCCGCAGTCAATCGCCTGCCCTGTACTGTGCGTCTCACACAGACACTAAAGGGTGATTTTTTGCGTCAGTATTTGACGGCAAGAGCCACTGACCAAGCGTTGGACGAGTTGGGAGTGAGAACAGGTTGTCAGGTAACGTAAAGCTTGAAAGGCTCCTTCTCCAGAGACGGTGTTTGGTTTGTCACTTCTGGGCTACTGTAGAAACATGGCGGTGCAACATGACAGGCTCCGTGGAAGATGATATGCTCCCTTTGTAGATATGAAAACACAACAATTCTTGGTTTTTAGGTTATTCTACACTAAGGAAAACATAGTTATGAATATATTATTCCATTTCTGCCAATAGAGCCCCCCTAAAATCAAGTTCAAGTTACTTTATTTGTCCCCCAGTGGGGAAATTTGTTGTGCAGCAGATAGTAAAGTACAAATCACACACAATCATACACACAATACAGAGATTGCCTACCTTGCAGGCAGTTAAAAACAATAAAATGTACACACTGCTCCTTAACTTACTTTTTCACCCATCAAAGTATGAAAGGGTATGAAATGTTCTAGACCAATCTCCAAGCTCATGTTTCATTTGTTTTGGCAGATGCCAGGCTTGATATTCTGCGTGTTTAAACTCTGTTAGATGATTATTAGAGAGTTTCCTAGAGATATTTCTTCATATCAGGGAGGAAAATCCTTTCAAACAGTATTTAGACATCATGGGACACAACGTGTCTCCATGTTTACAGATCAGCTTGGTGTTTACTGAGAATAAAATAGCACAGTCACGGTGATTTAATTTAACAGAACTGCAGCTGAATAAGCCAAAATAAGAGTCCTTATGTTCGGTGCATCTTAAATATTGGTTGAAGAAACCAACAAACACATTTCTAACACATTCTCACTAAAATCTCGTAAAATACGGACGTTTGGTCAGGTGCCTTTGTCGTTGTTATTGACGCTAAAAGTCTCCTTTAGCGCTTTAACTGAACGCGCTTGGTCGGGACTATTGGCGTCCCTTTGGACGTAGTTATGTTAAGGAAAGGCTTGTGCGTGGGCTTACGTTTCCGTAACTCGCGGGAAGAACGGCACGGTTGGGTTTAGGAAAAGGTTGTGGGTGGACGGGCTTACATTTCTGTGACACGTGTCAATAACGGGATGGTTAAAGACACACGTGGGACATGAACCCTGGTCTCCTGTGTGAAAATCCTGTGTTTGACCCATCCTCCATCCCAACCAACCTACCTCCCTATGCAGAATCCCCCCCTTACATACTCCTCTCTAAACCCCGTGTAGCTGCTGCTCTCCCCGGTACGTTCTACAAACACGCTGAAGGGCACTTTTTCGTCGCTTCAGACGCTGACAGCCACTGTCCAAACGTCCGTCTTTTACGAGTTCGGAGTGAGAACGGGTTGATATTTCAGACCTGTAAATATCGACTCTTCTCCTTCCAAAGAAGGAAGGTTGTTAAGCAGGAAGCAGCGGGTAAATAATGTCAGCTCAACAACAAGCTCGTGAGTGGATTAAAACTAATCTAATTTGTTAATTGTGAGCTGGAAACCTGGAGACATTTTCCTCTAACAAACCAGAGAGTGTTTTTAGAAACAGCTGACGATGACTGTCTCTACTGTACTGAATCGTGTACTGTATGGACACCAGATGCTTTCCATATTTTGTCTTTTATTCAGAGACTCTGGTGGACCTCGATTACATTAGAAACAGTCTCCTCACAAGGGTTCCATAGTGTAGTGGTCATCACGTCTGCTTTACACGCAGAAAGTCCTGGGTTCAATCCCCAGTGGAACCAGACTTTGGTCTTATGACCTGAAGTAGATGTTAGATGGTCCTCCTAGCTGTGGCAATGTCAGTCGTTATAGTCAAAACTAAACAAATGATACCGCAGTTTGGGCTTTAGGCAGTCCATCCCAAACTGTGGTACTGAGTACTGCAGGTAGTCCATGGAAAATTAAAATACAATATAAAATAAAAGTTTTTCATCCTTCATTTTACCAGGAAATTCCCATAAAAGTTAAGAATATGTATATTGTATAGTAGATAAATAAATTAAATACGTGGCAGTAAACGTTCTTTTAACAAGCCTGTTGACCTGATGCGATGACCAGTTATAGTTTTAGTGCTAGTAGGCCTATTTAGAGGTGCAGATTAATTCAGGTAGGACTGTGTGTAGACATATTTTATTATGTGTATTATGAGGTGGTCCGCGAAAATTCTTGATTACAGAATAGTGGTACATTAAAGGTGCTCTAACTGATGTTGGGTGATGTTACTTCTTGTTGACGTTCAAAGTATTTTCAAACAAAACGAAGACTAGATCGCTCCTCCCTCCTCCTCATCCCGTTCCCTCCCAAATCCTTCTTGTCCGTTATTGGCTGAACGCTGGAACACGGTTTGTTATGTTTGGTGGTGCAGGTTGGACCACTTTGTTTTTGTTGGCATGTGTGGACCCTAGGCTGTCTACAGAGACCACGTTTTTTTTACAGTGTGTTCAGGGGACAGGCAGCTAGCAGATAGTGAGGAGATGTTTTTTACAGTGTGTTCAGGGGACAGACAGCTAGCAGATAGTGAGGAGATGTTTTTTTACAGTGTGTTCAGGGGACAGGCAGCTAGCAGATAGTGAGGAGATGTTTTTTTTACAGTGTGTTCAGGGGACAGGCAGCTAGCAGATAGTGAGGAGATGTTTTTTTTTACAGTGTGTTCAGGGGACAGGCAGCTAGCAGATAGTGAGGAGATGTTTTTTTTACAGTGTGTTCAGGGGACAGGCAGCTAGCAGATAGTGAGGAGATGTTTTTTACAGTGTGTTCAGGGGACAGGCAGCTAGCAGATAGTGAGGAGATGTTTTTTTTATAGTGTGTTCAGGGGACAGGCAGCTAGCAGATAGTGAGGAGATGTTTTTTTTACAGTGTGTTCAGGGGACAGGCAGCTAGCAGATAGTGAGGAGATGTTTTTTTTTACAGTGTGTTCAGGGGACAGGCAGCTAGCAGATAGTGAGGAGATGTTTTTTACAGTGTGTTCAGGGGACAGGCAGCTAGCAGATAGTGAGGAGATGTTTTTTTACAGTGTGTTCAGGGGACAGGCAGCTAGCAGATAGTGAGGAGATGTTTTTACAGTGTGTTCAGGGGACAGGCAGCTAGCAGATAGTGAGGAGATGTTTTTACAGTGTGTTCAGGGCACAGGCAGCTAGCAGATAGTGAGGAGATGTTTTTTACAGTGTGTTCAGGGCACAGGCAGCTAGCAGATAGTGAGGACATGTTTGCTGTATGTGACAAAAACATGTTGTAGCCTAAAAAACGCACCTTTAATAGTAGTCCACACACACAAAACGTTTTGAAAACCCCTGGCCTTGGGTGTCTGTTGTTAACGACGTTCCATCACTAGCAAACAAAGAGGTCTTGACAGTGACCCCCAACAGGTTAAATAGCAGGGTTTTCCTTCAACGAAAACCTAAGTAATTGGACCCTTTTTTGCAACCAGTGGGGTTGCCTCCTGCTGTAAAAGCAGGTTTAAAGGTCCAGTGTGTAACATGTTTAGTTCATTATCAAAATCTGTGTTGCCTGTTCACAAACTTGTCCTTTTTCATGATTATTTACCACCACCATCAATTCCAAGTATTCCTTTTGGCTTGAAATCTGACATTTGCATTTGCATGAACTGGGGCAGACGCTCCATATTCATGCTCCATCTTGAGATACGTTAGCCGGTAAGGGACATACAGGACATACTGCTCCGCCTTTCGTGTTTTCGCTGTCACATGATAAACTCACAGCTGCTGCTAATGCTGCTAATGTGAATCATAGCTTCCCGGCCCCGGCACGTTTGAAGAAGGAATATGGAGGACCACATTTCAAAATCCAAATTTCAGGAACAGGCGTCTTCTTCATCGCCCAGAAAAAGGATATTGAAGAGAGCAAGAGACCGTCTTTTTGAAGCGTGAAGGCTACCGTAGCTGTAATACGTACTCTGAACTGCGTGGCGCGAGAGAGTTGATTGATATATATGATCTCAACGCTAGATGGGAGACATTCCTACACATTGGACCTTTAAGGCTTTCATGTTTGGTTCCACTTCTCAGACCTGTAAGCCTTGTGCCAATTATATTACAGTTCATGATCTAACAGGGGTTCCATAGTGTAGTGGTCATCACGTCTGCTTTACACGCAGAAGGTCCTGGGTTCAATCCCCAGTGGAACCAGACTTACCTCTTGTTACCACCTGGCGAACATCAGGTGTGAGAAAGACGTGTCAGATCTGACTGAACTGTAAGGACACCCAGCTATCGATCCTCTGTAGGGCCATTTAGATCAGTGTTTCTCAAATGGGGGTACGCGTACCCCTAGCGGTACTTTGGAGCACTGCAGGCAAAGTTATACAATAATAGTAAATTAATTTAGTAATGGATTTTAAACATTTAAAGTAGCACTGAAATGTTTTTCAGTTGCAAAGTTGTTTAGTCGTTCAGACAGGGGTGGTGCAGCGCTGTAATGTACCTCTTTATACAGGCTTTTTTTCCAAATAAAATGCTATATATATTATACAGGGGGTACATTATTGAAAGTAGTTGGAGAACCACTGCTTTAGATGGTGTTCCTGACTGTGATATCGACAGTCACTATGGTCAAAACTAAAGAAATTCTCAAATTTGGCCACATGTGAGAAAGCCAACGATGGTCTTTCAGACTTAGCCTTGGGTGTCTCCAACGACGTCTGTTGTAACGATGGTCCAGCACTAACAAACAAAGAGGTATCAATCATATTGACAACGAGTGGAGTCGCCCTTTAAGGCACTTTCCCATTGGTTGCACTTTTCAGACCTGGAAAGTCTCTTTCTATGGTTCAGAATCACATTCATACACATTTTATATTAAGACATTGGACCTTTAAGGCTTTCATGTTTGGTTCCACTTTTCAGACCTGTAAGCCTTGTGCCAATTATATTACAGATCCTCACATAACAGAGGTTCCATGGTGTAGTGGTCATCACGTCTGCTTTACACGCAGAAGATCCTGGGTTCAGTCCCCAGTGGAACCAGACTTAAGTCTTCTTAAATCTGTGAATAACAGTAGATATTGTCTCAAAGTACCAGAAATGTAGAATTTGCCTGGTATAAGCCAAATCCATGAGTTATAGTTGAACATGTGTGTGTTTGTGTGCCCGACAGGATGATAGACTGGATTAAACATGGTCTGGAGAACATAGTTCCTCAGCCGGAGAGTCATGTTCGCTCAAAGACAGAAGTCAACAAGAACACTGAAGCTCCCGCTTCAGCTAAAGGTCATCCTCAGATCATCCTTATTCAACTCCTAGTGATGTCGTGCTGTGAGAGATTTCATATTGCTAACCTGAGAGTCTCCTGTTTCCTTAAACAGCAGAGGCTCCGGCACCAAAACCTGCTCCAGCCGCAAAACCTGCTGACACTGAGAAGTGAGTAAAATCTTTGGCAGTAGTTTGATGAACATCATGCACTGTAAAAACTATAATTCAGAGTGGGAGATATTAAAGTGTAACTATATATTTTTTAAACCCTATTTTCCCATGTTTCTGTGTCTAAGTGACTGTTAGGAACAACAATCTTTGAAATTGGTCCAGTATTAAGCAAGAAAAAAGCTGCAGTGCGATATAGGCTGCAATGTAACCTCGGGTCATTTCCGTCCACTAAAAGTGCTGATATGAATAAAAACATGAATAAATAAGAAGCTAAAGATGAAAGATATACCACCCAGACTACCCCTACTCATAAATATAATAAGACCTTGTACTACTGAAGTGCTCACTAAAGTAGATCCAGGGCTTAAAGTGCAAGGTGCATTGTGCAGTTTGTCATGTTTTGATTCAGGAGCCTAACAGCTTGTGGATAAAAACTCTTCCTGAGTCTTTCTGTATTAGCCTTGATGCTCCTGAATCGCTTGCCTGATTTCAGCAGCTGAAATAAGCAGCTGCCAGGGTGGGAGGTGTCTTTTAACAGCCCTACTCCAACATCTCTTCCTCTAGTGCGTAACATTTTTATATTAACAAACGTCCGTTACGTCCAAGCCGTTGCCAAATGAGTTGATACAAAGCTAATTTAGACTTCCAGCTCCACAAAACTATCTCTGTATTTCTCAGTATGGCTATGTTCAGGAAATGGTGTCGTCCGGCGACTTTTGCACGCAGAAACTCAAGTGAAGACATAGGCGTTAAAACTGGCCAGTTCAACCCCCACAAATATCTTATGATAATGATGAATGAATGATATTAACTGTTAATAAAACATGAAAAGTGGTTGGCTTTCTCGATTCAATGGAATTGGCAAACAAAGAAAACCCTCACACAACCCTCCCTGCCTGTATGAGATATGGGGTTGCTTTGTTGTCTGGACAGACACAAACGGAGACTTTTGGAAACCAGTCTTATTGGTTTGATAGGCTTACAGACCTTTCAGGTCGAACAGGAGCGAACTACAGCTGTCAAACTCAAGTGGTCATACTGGACATAGTCACCATTGTTAAAAAACTCTTCTCTTTTCTTTTTGTCCTCACAGGGATGCTAATGAAGCAGAGCAGCAGCCAAAGTAAGTGAAAACACGTCTATCCAACGTTACAGAAGCTTTAGAGCACCTAGCTTTAGCCCCGATCCTTTCTCTGGAGATTAAACTCCTAAATGTAAAAACATATACAGTATAACATATACCGGATGTTATACAGCGGTGGAAGAAGTATTCAGTACTAATGCCACGCTATAAAAACAATACTCTGTTACCAGTACTTTGTAGAAGTCCTGCAGTGAAAATGTTACTTAAGTAAAAGTCTGTAAGTATCATCAGGAAAATGTAGTTAAAGGTCCCATGGCATGAAAATGTCACTTTAAGGGGGAAAGGTTACCTCCCCTTTCTCTGCTTTGCCCACCCAAAGAATTTGGCCCCCCCATGAGAGAGAGAGAGACATCATGGCTTGCAAACAAGTGAAGCATGGCAGTTGGTCAAGAACCCCCCCCACCCTCCACCTTGCCCCCCCTCTCTCCTCCTCAATAGCATTTAAAGCTACAGACACAGAAATGACCCATCCTAAGGAAAGCTCATTGTGGGACTGGCTCTAGTGGCTGTAATTCTGGACCAAGGCTGAATTTAGGGAAAGAGACTTCAGATACAGTATTAGGGGACCACTAAGGTCTATATAAAAGAGACTTCAGATACAGTATTAGGGGACCACTAAGGTCTATATAAAAGAGACTTCAGATACAGTATTAGGGGACCACTAAGGCCTATATAAAAGAGACTTCAGATACAGTATTAGGGGGACCACTAAGGTCTATATAAAAGAGACTTCAGATACAGTATTAGGGGACCACTAAGGTCTATATAAAAGAGACTTCAGATACAGTATTAGGGGACCACTATGGTCTATATAAAAGAGACTTCAGATACAGTATTAGGGGGACCACTAAGGTCTATATAAAAGAGACTTCAGATACAGTATTAGGGGACCACTAAGGTCTATATAAAAGAGACTTCAGATACAGTATTAGGGGACCACTAAGGCCTATATAAAAGAGATCATTGCAATACAATCTTGAGCACGTCACAGTGTGATTATGCATCTCTCAGTGTTCGCGGCAGCACTTTGTTGGACTGGCAACAGCCGCAACAACATCTATCAAGCTGCTGAACTCCAGCACTAAATCTTAGCACAACAAAGCAAAGTGCTATAAATATAACAGCACATTTTGCACTTTGCACGTTAATTATTACAGTGACTTTGTAAGATGTCGTATTGTCTGTACAGTCATATGTCCATCCATCCATCCATCTTCATCCGCTTATCCGGTATCGGGTCGCGGGGGTAGCAGCTCCAGCAGGTCATATGTGTCCTTCCTTTATGTCCTAAGATGCTTCTTTGATGTTATGATCTTATGTTTATGTTTTTATGTAGATTTTATGTTGATTTTAGAATGTTTTTTCTGTGACATGTTTGTGTTGTGATATCGACAGTCAGTATGGTCAAAACTAAAGAAATTCTCAAATTTGGCCACATGTGAGAAAGCCAACGATGGTCTTTCAGACTTAGCCTTGGGTGTCTCCAACGACGTCTGTTGTAACGATGGTCCAGCACTAACAAACAAAGAGGTATCAATCATATTGACAACGAGTGGAGTCGCCCTTTAAGGCATTTTCCCATTGGTTGCACTTTTCAGACCTGGAAAGTCTCTTTCTATGGTTCAGAATCACATTCATACACATTTTATATTAAGACTTCTCATACCACAATGGTTCCATAGTGTAGTGGTCATCACATCTGCTTTACGCGCAGAAGATCCTGGGTTTAATCCCCAGTGGAACCAGACTTAAGTCTTCTTAAATCTGTGACATTAAGTGCTTAAGTGGAGTACAGTGAATAACAGTAGATATTGTCTCAAATTACCCAAAAACTAAGTTCTCTCTATGTAATTGGACTCCCTTCTGCAACCTGTTGGGTCCAAATTAGGCTTCTTTAATATAGGTTGGATACTGGCATGTTTAAAATAGGACGGGACACAGCCTGTGGCCAATGAGGAGTTGACAATAGCCACTATACTAGGGCCAATGGCAGGAAGTGCTTTTGAAAATAATGAGGGTGGTATTATATCCAGTTGACAAAAGGACATTTTCATTTTCTTGGTCAAGTTTAGCAACTCCTGGAGGCTGATTGGTTGGAAAGATTCAATGGTAATAGGCCTAGGTGAAGAAAGGCAGTCTACATGAAGGTGTGGCCCAGGCTGAATATTTGATGTAATAGACTCTACCTTATCAATAAAAAATGACAGCAGCCTATTACTGTCATCTTGCGAGCATATTGTTGTCACAGTGGCAGGAGGAGAGACAATATTATTTATAGTATCAAATAAAACCTTGGGGTTTCTCTTGGAAGAAGAGATTAAATTAGAAAAATAGGCTGACCTGGAATTCTTAACTAAATTATTAAAATCCTGCATAAGCTCCTTAAGATACAGACGGTGTACTTCAAGCCTAGTGGATTTCCACAGGCGTTCAGTCCTACGGCACCTCCTCCTTAGACAACGCACATCGTCCGTCATCCAAGGCGAGGCGTTACGGATGGGCTTAGATTTAACTTTAAAGGAGCCACTTCGTCCAACACAGAAGAGCAGAGGTCACTAAAAGATCGCATTAAGAGCTCAACATCATTATTACCCATAGTATTAGGGGACCACTAAGGCCTATATAAAAGAGACTTCAGATACAGTATTAAGGGACCACTAAGGTCTATATAAAAGAGACTTCAGATACAGTATTAGGGGACCACTAAGGCCCATATAAAAAAGACTTCAGATACAGTATTAGGGGACCACTAAGGCCTATATAAAAGAGACTTCAGATACAGTAGTTAGTGAGGACCACTAAGGTCTATATAAAAGAGACTTCAGATACAGTATTAGGGGACCACTAAGGTCTATATAAAAGAGACTTCAGATACAGTATTAGGGGACCACTAAGGCCTATATAAAAAGAGACTTCAGATACAGCATTAGGGGACCACTAAGGCCTATATAAAAGAGACTTCAGATACAGTATTAGGGACCACTAAGGTCTATATAAAAGAGACTTCAGATACAGTATTAGGGGACCACTAAGGTCTATATAAAAGAGACTTCAGATACAGTATTAGGGGACCACTAAGGCCTATATAAAGAGACTTCAGATACAGTATTAGGGGACCACTAAGGTCTATATAAAAGAGACTTCAGATACAGTATTAGGGGACCACTAAGGTCTATATAAAAGAAACTTCAGATACAGCATTAGGGGACCACTAAGGCCTATATAAAGAGATCTTCAGATACAGTATTAGGGGACCACTAAGGCCTATATAAAAGAGACTTCAGATACAGTATTAGGGGACCACTAAGGTCTATATAAAAGAGACTTCAGATACAGTATTAGGGGACCACTAAGGTCTATATAAAAGAGACTTCAGATACAGTATTAGGGGACCACTAAGGCCTATATAAAAAGAGACTTCAGATACAGTATTAGGGGACCACTAAGGTCTATATAAAAGAGACTTCAGATACAGTATTAGGGGACCACTAAGGTCTATATAAAAGAAACTTCAGATACATTATTAGGGGACCACTGAGGCCTATATAAAAGAGACTTCAGATACAGTATTAGGGGACCACTGAGGCCTATAAAAAAGCATCCAAAGAGCAACATGTCATGGGACCTTTAAAGTATTAAAAATAAAGAATGAACCTCCAGACCTAGTGTGAAAACAAGGTCTAATGTATGACCACCAGCATGTGTGGGCCCGTGAACATGCTGCTTTAGATTGTGTGAGTCAGTAATACTAAGGAAATCTTTTGCAGCATGGTTATCGGCAACGTCAGTGTGCAGGTTAAAATCCCCAACCATTAATAGCTTTTCACATTTAATAACAGATGACATAAAGTCTGTGAACTCAGATAAAAACTGCCCAGCAGGACCAGGGGGGCGATAAATAAGAATGCCAACCGACCAACTCTAGTGATTTGCAGTTCAAAAGAGGAGAAAGTTTCCACGCTCACCAGCTGACAGGGATAGATATTTCTCCATACTATGGCAAGTCCTCCACCGCGGCCAGACAGACGCGGGGATCAGATAAACGAGCAGTCAACAGGACATAGCCCATTTAGATGAATAAACTCTGAATTACGTTGCCAGGTTTCTGTCAGAAATAAAAAGTCCAAGTTTTGCCTTAAACAGGTCATTCAGAACATGCGCCTTGTTCGCCACACAGAGCGGGCATTTAACAAGCACATATTCACAGATGCGATAACTGAATCTTCAGAGGTAGAAGAGGATGTGTACTCGATAATGCTGAGCCTAGGCAAGCCACGACGATCCCGGCCAAGGTGTAGGGGAGGTGGATCCCTGTTCAGCAATCCACCGGGCGCATCTGGAAACACTGCCCACAGGTACCAGGCAACGCCTGTTTGTTAGAGAAATGTGAGGTTATGTTCCAAGAGCAGACAGTCTGTCCAGTTGCCAGCATGGGAATATTTCCATAGGCGGCGATGTTTAACCTGGAGGCCCGCTCTAGTCCCTCGCCTCCTCCGTTTACCACGCTTCTTGGGCGGGTACGCAGGATTCCTTCTCCAGTCACGGTGCAACGTGAGGTCATGGCCCGGTAAGCACAGGCGGACACAGGGTGGTAGTGGGCGTGGATCACCGATTCCCATACAACTGGACATTTCAGCTCTAATAAGCAACAGCATTTGTCGATCATAAACCTGATACAGCTTTCTATGGTTCAGAATCACATTCATACACATTTTATATTAAGACTTCTTATGCCACAGGGGTTCTATAGTGTAGTGGTTATCACATCTGCTTTACACGCAGAAGATCCTGGGTTCAATCCCCAGTGGAACCAGACTTGTGTTCTTAAATCTGTCATGTTGCTTAAGTGGAGTACAGTGAATAACAGTAGATATTGTCTCAAAGGACCATTAGTCAATAATGTATAAGCCAAATCCATGAGTTATAGTTGAACATGTGTGTGTTTGTGTGCCCGACAGGATGATAGACTGGATTAAACATGGTCTGGAGAACATAGTTCCTCAGCCGGAGAGTCATGTTCGCTCAAAGACAGAAGTCAACAAGAACACTGAAGCTCCCGCTTCAGCTAAAGGTCATCCTCAGATCATCCTTATTCAACTCCTAGTGATGTCGTGCTGTGAGAGATTTCATATTGCTAACCTGAGAGTCTCCTGTTTCCTTAAACAGCAGAGGCTCCGGCACCAAAACCTGCTCCAGCCACAAAACCTGCTGACACTGAGAAGTGAGTAAAATCTTTGGCAGTAGTTTGATGAACATCATGCACTGTAAAAACTATAATTCAGAGTGGGAGATATTAAAGTGTAACTATATATTTTTTAAACCCTATTTCCCATGTTTCTGTGTCTAAGTGACTGTTAGGAACAACAATCTTTGAAATTGGTCCAGTATTAAAGTGCTCATATTATGCTTTTTGGCTTTTTCCATTTCTTTTATTGTGTTATATATCTTTTTGTGCACGTAATAGGTTTATAAAGTGAAAAATCCCAAAGGGACTTACCATCTCCAACAGAAAACACTGTTCACAAACTGCTCCAAACAGCTCTATTGTAGTCCAGCCTTTACTTCAGAGACAAACGTGGTCACTTTGGAACATGTTATAATGCTCACCTAGCTGCTAGCATGGCACGCCCTCATAGTCTGCTTCTGACTGGCTAGTAGTCCTTACCTAGCTACTGTCAGGGCACGCCCTCATACTCTGCTTCTGACTGGCTAGTAGTCCTTACCTAGGTACTGTCAGGACACGCCCTCATACTCTGCTCCTGACTGGCTAGTAGTCCTTACCTAGCTACTGTCAGGACACGCCCTCATACTCTGCTCCTGACTGGCTAGTAGTCCTTACCTAGGTACTGTCAGGACACGCCCTCATACTCTGCTCCTGACTGGCTAGTAGTCCTTACCTAGGTACTGTCAGGGCACGCCCTTACTCTGCAACATTATGGAAAGGATCCCTACAGAGACAGACCTTTTTGTTAAAGAGTAAGATCCTTTTTGTTTTAAGCTTTAGTGCGTAACTTTTTTATATAAATGAACGTCCGTTACGTCCAAGCCGTTGCCAAATGAGTTGATACAAAGCTAATTTAGACTTTCAGCTCCACAAAACCATCTCTGTATTTCTCAGTATGGCTATGTTCAGGAAATGGTGTCGTCCGGCGACTTCTGCACGCAGAAACTCAAGTGAAGATGGCTTAATTTACTAATCAAAACTGGTCAGTTCAACCCCCACAAATATCTTATATCTTACACATATATTAATAATCCCTAGATTAATTTTGCGCCGGAATTGTCCTTTAACATAACTGCGTCAAAGGTGACGCCAATAGTCCCGACCAAGCGTGTTTAGTTAAAGCGTGTTATATGACGCGAAAGGAGACTTTTAGCGTCATTAACAACGACAAAGGCACCTGACCAAGCATCCGTATTTTGCAAGATGGGAGTGACAATGACAATGTATTGTCAGACGTGTTAATATGGACGCTTAGAAATGTAAACGTAACAGCGTATATGTAGCCTAACTCGAAGCGGAAACGTTGGTAATCACACGCAACAAAGCTTAAAACTGGAGACACAGGAGCAAACTACAGGTGTTAAACTCAAGTGGTCATACTGGACATAGTCACTGTTGTTAAAACACTCTTCTCCTGAATGTTGAGACAGTAGATGAATATAAATATTTAGGAACCATCATTGACAGCAAATTATCTTTTGAGAGCAACACAGATGCTGTCTGTAAAAAGGCCCAACAGAGACTTTTCTTCTTGAGGAAGATGAAGTCGTTCAGCGTGTGCAGGACTCTGATGACTTTGTTCTACCAGTCTTGACATTTTGTATTGTGGTGTGGTACAGTGGTCTTTCAATGACCAACAAGCATAAGCTAACAAAGCTGGTAAACGTAGCGTCTAAGGTGGTTGGGGTACAGCTACCACAGCTAAAACCATCACAGATAAATGGGTCAGAGGTAAGGCTAACCACATTTTAAACTGCCCTGATCACCCACTCTTTGGGGAGTTTAATCTGCTCTCCCTCAGGCCACCGTTTTAGGCTACCTATGTTAAGAACTAGATGTGCCAGGGATTCTTTTATTCCTGTGGCTGGTAGGAACCTGAATTCACTTGATTGACATCTCTTGAAATTTGTATACAGTATGTGATTATTTATTTATTTATTCCTGTCAATGTTCAATATGACCGATTTACCTGTGTAGCCTACTGTCCAGTTAGATTCATTGGTTTTGGGGGAAGGAGTGTCTCCATTGATGTGTTGATGTGTGTCCTGTGTTGTGTTTACAATGTTGTTGGCATCTGGTGGTGCGTTCCTCTGTGTATGTGTGTTTTAGACATCCTGCTGCACACTAAATTTCCTTTTCTAAGGATACATAAAGTGGAACTTTTTGTCCTCACAGGGATGCTAATGAAGCAGAGCAGCAGCCAAAGTAAGTGAAAACACGTCTATCCAACGTTACAGAAGCTTTAGAGCACCTAGCTTTAGCCCCGATCCTTTCTCTGGAGATTAAACTCCTAAATGTAAAAACATATACAGTATAACATATCAACAACAACATCAGATTTATAAACTACATGTGTGTTGTGTGCAGAAATCTTAATGTGTAAAGTAACTAGTAACTAAAGCTGTAACAGATGAATGTAGTGGAGTAACTAAAGTAACTAGTAACTAAAGCTGTAACAGATGAATGTAGTGGAGTAAAAAGTACAATATTTCTCTCTGAAATGTAGCGGAGTAGAAGTAGAAAGTGGCACGAAAAGAAAAGACTCAAGGAAAGTACCAGTAGAAGTGTGCCGAGATGTAAAACAAACAGATTTTAGTTATCGTTCATCCCGTCTGTAGGAGCCACATACTGTATGTTGTTTATATCATTTCACATATCATATTATTTATTGATTATTAGATTGTGCACTTATATTGTAGGTTGTGGGCGTGTTCATGGCGGTTTGAGCAGAAGTGATAACATTATATTTGTTTGCTTCACCTGTTCACCTGGGTTTTTTGGGCTTTGACAGAGAGGGGGTGAGCCTGATATACAGCGTAATGCCTGATATACTATACAAAATACTTGTGTGTTTGAGGATCTAAGTTCAGGACAAATGTTTTGGGACAAAGAAAGTGTTTGACGTGATCTAACTCCTCGGTGTTGTGTCGACAGTATTATGGGCTGGATGGTCAGTGAGATCGGCCGCATGTTGCCCCAGCCTGCACAGAAACAGGTGAGTCGCTGCAGTAACGGTTCAATACAATTTTATATATTGTGTCAAATCACACAACAGGTGTTCTCTCAGGAGACTTTACAAATAGAGTAGGTCTAGACCACACTCTATCATTTACAGAGACACAACAGTTTCCCACGAGCAAGCATTTGGTGCATCAGAGGCGAGGAAATACTTCTTTTTTAACAGGCAGAAACTTCGGACAGACCCAGGCTCTGGGTGGGCGGTCATCTGCCGCTGCCAGTTGGGTTGGGACATAGAGACACTGATACTGATATACAGCAATACAGAAACACAGATATAGAGATATACAGAGACACAGATATACGGAGACACAGATATAGAGATATACAGAGACACAGATATAGAGATATACGGAGACACAGATATAGAGATATACAGAGACACAGATATACAGAGACACAGATATAGAGATATACAGAGACACAGATATACAGATACAGATATACAGAGACACAGATATAGAGATATACAGAGACACAGATATAGAGATATACAGAGACACAGATATAGAGATATACAGAGACACAGATATACAGATACAGATATACAGAGACACAGATATAGAGATATACAGAGACACAGATATACAGAGACACAGATATAGAGATATACAGAGACACAGATATAGACATATACAGAGACACAGATATACAGAGACACAGATATAGAGATATACAGAGACACAGATATAGAGATATACAGAGACACAGATATACAGATACAGATATACGGAGACACAGATATAGAGATATACAGAGACACAGATATACAGATACAGATATACGGAGACACAGATATAGAGATATACAGAGACACAGATATAGAGATATACAGAGACACAGATATACAGAGACACAGATATAGAGATATACAGAGACACAGATATAGACATATACAGAGACACAGATATACGGAGACACAGATATAGAGATATACAGAGACACAGATATAGAGATATACAGAGACACAGATATACAGAGACACAGATATAGAGATATACAGAGACACAGATATAGAGATATACAGAGACACAGATATACAGATACAGATATACAGAGACACAGATATACAGATACAGATATACAGAGACACAGATATACAGAGACACAGATATACAGATACAGATATACGGAGACACAGATATAGAGATATACAGAGACACAGATATACAGATACAGATATATGGAGACACAGATATAGAGATATCTCTCATACGTATAAATCAAAATAAGAAAAGCCGACCATCGCTGAACATGTCTTTATAATATTTGTTCTCCTCATGCAGGAGCCCAGCAGTGACGAGGTGCAGAACAGTAAGTACAAC
Organism: Sander vitreus; assembly: GCF_031162955.1. NCBI lineage: Eukaryota > Metazoa > Chordata > Actinopteri > Perciformes > Percidae > Sander > Sander vitreus. The sequence continues at coordinate 40,978,736 of NC_135855.1, read as the reverse complement.
CTTTCCACAGCTCACACTAACACATGAACTTTAGACTCTGTGGAGCTGGGAATCAACATCCCGTCGCTCTGATATCTAGGTATTTTAGGGACTAAGGGGGCTTTCACACCTACCTCATCTGGTCCGGACTTTTGGACTTTTCAGTTTGATCCGAACCAAAATTACGATGTGAAACCTCCCCCGGACCAAACAGACGAAATTTGTCCGACAAGAGGTGGTCTCGGTCCGGATCAAACTGAACCATGGTCCGGTTCAAGTGTGAATGCATTATTTGGATGGTTCGGACTTTCGGACCAAATACAGGAAGCTCTGGCAGGCTATCTTCATGTTATAAGAGAAGCGTCGCTCCTTTAAAGAACATCTCAGAGGTTAGTGTGTACGTGAGAGAGAGAGACGGTGTCAGCGCTCAGAGCAGAGAACATAGACTGTATAATATTAATGGACAAAGCATCCGGCTCGGCGAAGTGCTGCAAATGCGGAAGTGCCTTAAAGCTGCTTTCTATCTGAAGTCCAGCAGGGGGAGACTCCTTAAACCTGCTTTCTATCTGAAGTCCAGCAGGGGGAGACTCCTTAAACCTGCTTTCTATCTGACTTCCAGCAGGGGGAGACTCCTTAAACCTGCTTTCTATCTGAATTCCTGCAGGGGGAGACTCCTTAAACCTGCTTTCTATCTGAAGTCCAGCAGGGGAGACTCCTTAAACCTGCTTTCTATCTGAAGTCCAGCAGGGGGAGACTCCTTAAACCTGCTTTCTATCTGAATTCCAGCAGGGGGAGACTCCTTAAACCTGCTTTCTATCTGAAGTCCAGCAGGGGGAGACTCCTTAAACCTGCTTTCTATCTGAAGTCCAGCAGGGGGAGACTCCTTAAACCTGCTTTCTATCTGAAGTCCAGCAGGGGAGACTCCTTAAACCTGCTTTCTATCTGAAGTCCAGCAGGGGAGACTCCTTAAACCTGCTTTCTATCTGAAGTCCAGCAGGGGGAGACTCCTTAAACCTGCTTTCTATCTGAAGTCCAGCAGGGGGAGACTCCTTAAACCTGCTTTCTACCTGAAGTCCAGCAGGGGGAGACTCCTTAAACCTGCTTTCTATCTGAAGTCCAGCAGGGGGAGACTCCTTAAACCTGCTTTCTATCTGAAGTCCAGCAGGAGGAGACTCCTTAAACCTGCTTCCTATCTGAAGTCCAGCAGGGGGAGACTCCTTAAACCTGCTTCCTATCTGAAGTCCAGCAGGGGGAGACTCCTTAAACCTGCTTCCTATCTGACTTCCAGCAGGGGGAGACTCCTTAAACCTGCTTTCTATCTGAAGTCCAGCAGGGGGAGACTCCTTAAACCTGCTTTCTATCAGAAGTCCAGCAGGGGGCGACACGTGCGGTTGCAAAAGGAGGTCAGTTTCTGTAGAAGTCTAGGAGAAAGTGACCCACTTCTCACTTGATTTATTACCTCAGTAAACATTTTCATAATGAGTTTATGGTCTCAATCTCTAGTTTTAAGTCTTCTGCAACACAGAACGATGTTCATTTTTTGAATTATTGTCTCGTTGATTTTAAAATCGGCGATAAAGCAGGGGATGTTTTAGGGTGTGGCTGATGTGATTGCCAGTGAAAGTGTGTAACGTAACGTGCCTCCTCCCTCTGGTCTAAAATCGTCACAACCAGGATGGCTGCGCCCGTAACGGCAAACTCAACGACTCATAGCAATAGGTGACGTCACACATGCGCTGTCCATTAATATTATACAGTCTATGGCAGAGAATAAAGCAGCAGTTTACTTTTTAAGAGTTAGTAAATGTACAGTGTAGGTTTCAGTTTGTCTCTGAATAAATGCTGCAGCTCCTCAAACCCCAAGTAAAGTTCCCGTGTCTCGCTTCTCAACAACACAACAAAACAAAAAAAGCCGCGGTATCACAGTGAGAGAGTAGCAGTCAGCTGAAAAAACTCCAACACAGAGAGAGGATAGGAGAGGACGGGGAAGCCCGTCTCAAATGTAGACAATGTAACAAAAACATGACCCTTGGTCCGGACTTTCAGGTGGTAAAGCCCCGTAATTCTACTTCGATTGTCAACTGACTTTTGTTAATATAACTATAATGTTTCAAGATTTTTTCCGTTTTTGGATCTTAGAAATGTAGCTTTTTAGTTTTACTCTCCACGTGCATTGATGAGGTGATTGGTTGATTGATTGGTTGGTTGGCTGATGGGTTTTGATTGGCAGGGTTGGTGTCAGTGATGAGGCGGACTCTAACCGGGCTGCTCTTCTCCTTTCGTTTCAGGGGGGGAAAAGGGCGGCAAGAGCCCCTTAAAATAAAAGGAGAAGGATGAGCAGGACAGAGTCGCTCACACTGACACTGACAGCAGCAGACAGACAGACAGACAGACAGACAGACATAGCTTGCTCCACAAAACAGCAGTGCTTTCAGTTTGTTTAATTAATAACCTTATTTGACCAAACATTTTTGAAAGAACAACACAATAACATAGAATGAAATCAGATTTGTTTTGCACATATTGAAACATGTGTAGATCAGGAAGATGGTTGTTTGAGATTACATACATTAGTTTCCCCCAGTAGGCTCTCTTTTGCATTTGCATATAAAGAGCATATACATTTTCTGACATCTAAATCTATTGATATCTGTTTGTCACAGATTAAATTATGCCAGTATGTCTTTATTGGAAAGCCCTGTTTAATAATCCCTGCTTCAGTTTAGTAACTACAGGACAGACTGAACGTACTGTAACTTAATTTAAGCAGTGATCATTCTGCCGTTGGTGCTACTTGAAACTGGAAGCCCACATAACTATTAGTGACCACAAGGACAACTTTTGTTTGGTTTTAAAGGCTTTTGCTGATGATGTAAAGGCAGCTAACTGACCACAGACGTCGCAACTTCACTGTATGTTCATGAAAATAAAGAAATTGGAATAAAATAAGAGCTTTGTTGAGTGTTTCTGTTGGTAAACCTGAACGTGTAGGGAAAAGAAATCAATCAACCAACCAACCAATGAGTCTATCAAACTACGTAACTGTCCAAACATGTTAAGTCATCCCGATAATCGGCCGTCTAACAGTCTGGCGAGGTCGGTGACTCGAGTCTGTTCGGTGTGTTCATGCCGTCGTCCGTCCGAGGAGCTGTCAGCCTTCATTTTGGCCGACCTGACTTGCTGGGTCAGAAGGCGGGCAGTCGGACTCCATGACCAGTCTGATTGGTGGAGTGCTAACCCACTGCTGTTATGGAGACGTATTACACGCTCAAGTCGGCGTCGCTTTGGTGTTTTATGAGGCACTTTTTGGACCTTGGGGAGCCGACTGATCAGTCCGACTGCCTTTTCTGCCATCGGTCGGCCGTCGGGTTGGTGTGTCAGGGGCTTAACAGAAGAGAGCAAATATATAAATAAATAAATAAATTTGCATTGGCAGTGACAGCAAGCTGTCTCACTCATCTTACAACCGTGAAGCATGCCATATCGGCTCAAATGATCCTGCAATGTATAACAGATCAGAACGGGCTTTCCACCTGAACATCCGCAAAGTCCTGAGGTGCCTGCGCAAAGTCGACAAACTGATAACAATACCATCTGTAGAATCTCCCAATGTCTCAAACCCAAACGAAAATAAAAGCGGATTAAACCAAACAGGTGGGACATATACAGTATACCTCCAATGACAACAAACACCCAAGTAGGCTAGCCTAAAGAAAGCTTCACACCTGTTTCTGAATTTCTGTTTTTTACTCTGTTGTTCGCTGATTGCATCAGATTTTCCGCTATGTGTTTGTATTAAGATTCAAAACAGATTAATTCATGATTGGTTTGACATTGTAAGATGTTTGAGCTCCTGCCAGTTGAGAATCAATACCCATTTACTCCAGAATATTATCATGAATTTACAACCTCCAGAGGTTGATGTGTACACACACACACATACCGTACATACAGATAATCCACAGCACTGCTTTTTCCGCCGTGTACCGTTCAGTCAGCATCGTCCAGATGAAGACGGACCTGGTGCTGGAGGACGTCGGACATGACGAGGACAAAGACGTGAAGCAGAAGGAGGTGAGAGAGGAGTCACAGGACGAAGAGAATCTGGTGAGTTTGACTCAACTGATTCTGTCCTAACCTGGAGGACATTTGGATCCCTTTCAGAAAAGCAGTGACCAGCATCTGAGGCTACATTTACATTGTTTAGCTCCAGTAGAAGAACTAATCGCTGTTTAAACTAACACGCCCAAACCTCAGATCTGGTAGTTGCCATGGTGTGTTAGTAGCTTTAAGTCTCAGAGAACGAGACGTTGTGACCGATAAGACCCAATCAAGAGGAGAAACATTGGCGACAGTGTCGGTGTTGCCAAAGGTCTCCGTTTGCAGCCATTGAGACGGCAACAACCCCCGCAGATTCCAAACCAAAACGGGTCAGAAGTGTTTTCTAATGTCTCCAGTTTAAGGGCTCGGAAACGCCAGAGCAGGGGGAATGAGAGAGGGAAACGCAAGAGCAGGGGGAATGAGAGGGGGAACGTCACAGCAGGGGGGAATGAGAGGGGGGAAACACCAGAGCAGGGGGAATGAGAGGGGGAAACGCCAGAGTAGGGGAATGAGAGGGGAAACGCCAGAGCAGGGGGAATGAGAGAGGGAAACGCCAGAGCGGGGGGAATGAGAGGGGGAAACGTCAGAGCGGGGGAATGAGAGAGGGAAACGCCAGAGCAGGGGGAATGAGGGGGGGAACCCCAGAGCAGGGGAATGAGAGAGGGAAACGCCAGAGCAGGGGGAATGAGAGAGGAAAGCGCCAGAGCCGGGGGAATGAGAGGGGGAAACGCCAGAGCGGGGGGAATGAGAGAGGGAAACGGCAGAGCAGGGGGAATGAGAGGGGGGAACCCCAGAGCAGGGGGAATGAGAGGGGGAACGCGAGTAGGGGGAATGAGGGGAAACGCCAGAGCGGGGGAATGAGAGGGGGAAACACCAGAGCAGGGAGAATGAGAGGGAAATGTCAGAGCAGGGGAATGAGAGGGAAACGCCAGAGCAGGGGGAATGAGAGGGGGAAACGCAAGAGCAGGGGGGAATGAGAGGGGGAAACGTCACAGCAGGGGGAAATGAGAGGGGGGACACCAGAGCAGGGGGAATGAGAGGGGAAACGCCAGAGCAGGGGGAATGAGAGGGGGAAACGCCAGAGCAGGGGGAATGAGAGGGGGAAACGCCAGAGCAGGGGGAATGAGAGGGGAAACGCCAGAGCAGGGGGAATGAGAGGGGGAAACGCCAGAGCAGGGGGGAATAGAGGGGGGACATCAGAGCAGGGGGGAATGAGAGGGGGAAACGCCAGAGCAGGGGGAATGAGAGGGAGGAACGCCAGAGTAGGGGGAATGAGAGGGGGAAACGCCAGAGCGGGGGGAATGAGAGAGGGAAACGCCAGAGCAGGGGGAATGAGAGGGGGAAATGCCAGAGCAGGGGGAATGAGAGGGGGAAACGCCAGAGCAGGGGGAATGAGAGGGGGGAACGCCAGAGCAGGGGGAATGAGAGGGGGGAAACGTCACAGCAGGGGGGAATGAGAGGGGGGAAACGCCAGAGCAGGGGGAATGAGAGGGGGAAACGCCAGAGCAGGGGGAATGAGAGGGGGGAACACCAGAGCAGGGGGAATGAGAGGGGGGAAACGCCAGAGCAGGAGGAATGAGAGGGGGAAACACCAGAGCAGGGGGAATGAGAGGGGGAACGTGGCAGAAGATATTCCTTTTAAACCAAAACGTAGCGATGTAAATGTAGCCTTACAGAAAGACAAATAGAACGCTCACAAAATAATCGTTTTCTTGAGCCCATAAAGTTATTGTTTCATGACATCCTGTGATTTTATCACAAAAACAAACATTTCTGGAGAGTGAGGGTTAATGCCCAATGAGGTGTTCATTTTAAGGAATTAATGGACAACGCGGAGGACGAGGAGGCCAGAACAGTCTGAAGTGCAGTGAAGGACGGTAGCCTCCACTGGAGTCCATTAATTACCAAATAACTAGACAGTTTTCAGTGGTAATCCAGAAAAACATATCTGCTGCTTTATGCGGACAGTTTTTCTGTTTGGTGTTGAGATGTGTTAACATTCTGAGTTTTATAAAAAAACAAAAAAAAACATGTTTTACTGGTTTAAAATCTGGGTAAAAATCTGCAGAAAACTGCTGATAATTGACACCTCGAAAAACATTTTTCTAAGACCATTAATTTAAACGTGTATGTGTCCCCGGTAACACCTGAGGTTTTGACTAATAACAAGCTTTCTTTTCTTGTGACCGTAAAGTTATTGTTTCATGACCTCATGTGATTATTACACAAAAACAAACATTTCTAGTGTGCTAAGTAAAGGCTTGTTCTTCTTCTTGTAGGATTCCAGCAGTGTAGACGCTGCTAAGCATATTTAAGTAAAGGCTTAATGCCCAACGAGGTGTCCATTACCAGTTGCCTCCGCTGGAGTCCATTAATAACCTGATAACGGACACCTCATAGGGAGTTAATCCGCTTACAATTATTCTCATCTGTCAGGGACCAAACAGTGAGGCAATGTGGAGACCAGGAGTTTTGATTGAAAAAGAGGGTTTCTCATTTACCCAAAAATACAAAACAATATAAACCAAGAACTTAAAGCTGCAATATGTAATACTGACAGCTAGTGTTTCAAATAGTTACTACAGTACAAATTCAAAATACTGGACAGCGTCGTCTCCCCCGCCCCCTCCTCCCCAGACTCGAAGTTCACGGAGGTTGCCAGGTTGAGACCGCAGCATCCACAACTACGTTGCTAGACGCTAGTCTTACATAGCCAGACATTACTCCACAGTCATAAAAGCCCGTGCTAATGCGTAGCTCTGTACCCAACTGACAGACACACTTTTTCGGCTTAGAATTATGGTAGGAACCTCTAAAAACACAACAACCTTGTGTCCTCTCCACACGCCAGACAGACACACTTCCTCGGCTTAGAATTACAGTAGGAACCACTAAAAATTACTTTGCCGTCCTCTCCACCCCACTGAACATACTTTATTGGCTTAGAATTACAGCAACAATCGCTAAACACACTGCAAACTCACGGTCCTCTCTTCCCAATTTACCGCCCCCCCTCTTGGCTTAAAATAACTCACCGTTGTCGGCTACGGCCGCTGAACAGGCTACACGTTGTAAACAGCCGTGGCCCGCTTGACTGGTCCTCCGGTAAGGTTAGCTAGCAGTTAGCAGGGTTAGCATAGCGGCGTTAGCCAGGACCAGTCTGGATCACTTTACTGACTGTGTCTCAATTGTTTTTGCAAGTAACCAACTCGGGTACTCTAGCTATATAATTCAATGTGAGTACACAAATGCTGAAATTACATAAAATGTCCGTCCCTTGTAGCCGTGATAAATTAGCCTGAAGCTAATGCTTACCTGTTCAGGAGGAAATTAGCTAAGCTGCCTCCATCTTTCAAATACATCTCCAATATTTACCCGGGGCTCGTTACGTCTCTGGTCACGCAACTGTTAGAAACATGCAGTTTTTTTTAGGTTGAGTAGAATCTATCTCCGTTGATCCTGTTCATTTGTTTGTATGTACTAACGTTACAGCTGTAGTGTGCTGGGTTTACGTTTTTACAGGTATATCTGGCAACCCGGCCTGGCTGTCAAACTGGGCTGTTAATAACAACACACAGGCCAAAACACAAACAGAAATTCCGTCACAGAACGGAAATTTCAAAAGGAGAAAATACTGGCATTAGCATTGTTGTCAGAAAAGATAGTATTTCAACTTAGCATGTTTCCTTAATATCTGATGACGCATTGGGGTCGTTTTTGGATTTATTACAGTAAATATATTACATATTGGACCTTTAATATCTAGTACTATAAATGAGTACAACAAAATATAACTATACTGAAATTGGAAACAACAAAGCAGGATGTGAACTAAACAAACTCTGACTTTACTGAATGAGACACCAGGGGCACGGCTACGTTTCCTTGCTGAATGACATGTTTTCTCTAAACGGTGTGCAATGGGCTTTGAGTTATGTTTTCTCTCGTTTATTGGCTGTGTCCCAGGTGATGGCCAATCAGCAGAGAGATGTCTGTAAACTCGTGGTAATAAAAAGACAGAGAGCACACAACAGGGCGTCAACACACCCCTGTTTCAGTTTTAAAAAAAGTGTTGCTACGTTTTGTCGGGGCTGAGCGTAGCCCTGGGGACATATATACTGGCTTGGCCGAATGAAATGACACACAAGAGGGAAACCAAGTACCAAGAAACCAACTACTAATTCAAAGATACCCAAACTAAACCTAAATCCCCCCTCCAACTTGGTAGCACATGGTATGGCTCAATTGGCAGGCTACAGGATTTAGCAGTCCTCCACGCTTGGCCTCGCCTTTTCATCAAGCAGGAAGTACCTCACCACCAGCATGGTAACAAAGAACAAAAACATGATGATTAATATAACAGATATATAATTATTCAACTTTTACAATGTAAAAATGTATGCACTATTTGCTTTACAAATCATGCATGAATTGTTTGGGATGTGGCTGACTGCAGCTAATTTGTGTACGGAATGGGGACTCCCCATTTCTCCAACGCTCCATTGTTCCGACCTCTCAATAACCCGAAAAATTCCCTTTGGTCCTACAGCCCACTAGTCCGACGTCCCTTTGGTGGCTAAATTACAAATCCCACTATGGCCACGCGAAGACCCGCCCTACGAAGCAGCCTGATTGGTTGGGGTTAGGCATTTGACCTCGAGTGGTTAAGGTTAGGATAGCCGATTGGTCAGGGGATAGGACCTGAACAATGGGGTTATGTTACCTTGCGTAAGCATGGACACCTGGCCAATAAATGCTATTGAAGGGCAGGTCTTGGCGTGGCCATAGTGGGATTCGTAATATGGCTGGTGGACGTCGGACTAGTGGGCTGTAGGACCAAAGGGAATCTTTCGGGTTATTGAGAGGTCGGAACAATGGAGCGTCGGAGAAATGACATGGCACCGTACAGAATCTGGTGATCAATTTGGTCTCCCTTTCTACACATGGGGACGAAGTGTATCCCACCCTCAAAGTGATCAATGCTACTTCACCAATAGACCATATATTATGTACTTAAAATAGAAGTATTTTAAAGTAAGGTAAGCGCTGTAACGTGAACACATAGTTCCATAGAACGATCAAATCAGAGCAGCAGTTGCTGCCAATAGGGGACTGTGAGCCGGCTACAGGCACCGCCAGATGACGGTGCTTTCAGGGCCGTGGTAGTAGAGTTTAGCTAGAAAAAGTGAGCATCATGGGGCGATGACAGTTAAGTTTAGGCACAAAAGGACTCTTTAAGTTAAGGAAAAGAAAGGATTTGGATTAAAACACTACCGAGGAATGAACAAGTGTTTCCTGGGTGAAAGTATTTTGCTTCCGCCGCAAAGTGAACTCTGCTCTCTGGCTTGAAAGGGCTGTGTTTTATGTTGACACCACGCATGCACAGCTGAGTGGCACTACATCCATGGTATTGGGAGGAGGATTTAGTTCTTGCATGTTTTGTTGTGCTTGATGAAAAAACTATCCCCCCTCTGATTTTTTTTACAAATCGCACCCTGTGTGACAGTATGTTTAACACAAAGACAAGCTAGCTATCAGCCATGCCATTGTCCCCCAAACAATATAAAGACTTTACCGAACAAATGATCTGCCATGTGTACTGTTGAAGTAGCGACCAGAGATGTGAGATGATGGCTGTGAAACAAAGTCAATTCAGAGGAGACGCTTTTAGAGTAGGGATGTATAACTCAGCTTTACAAAGGGCCACACTGGAAATGTGTGACAAGCCAGACATGTAGAAAAGTCAGATATCTTTGGCTGTATTATTGCATGTCTCATATAGTCTTCTCACTTACAGTTTGGTCGACATAAAGCCTTATCCATCATAGCATTTGGCCAATCATTTAAACGTTCTGGTTCTGGGGGAATTTGTGAGTCTTGAGTCTTCTTTGAAAAACAATTTCCCGTTTTTTTGGATTGGCAGCAAAATTTATGTGAATCTAACTTGATAAACGGGCCGGGTCAAAATGTACAAGGGACTGGTGTCCAATGTGCCTTGAGTTTGACACGTGATTTAGAGTGTAAGGCCGACTACACACTGGCTGCGTCACGTGAGCGTGTCAGCTGCGTCACGTGAGCGTGTCAGCTGCGTGGCTTGTCCGTTTATATTTCAGCTCCCATGTTAACAGGTTAGAGCTTACACACTGCCTATGTGACACGCTCGTGTCAGGCGTGGCTCGAGCCGTGCCGAAAACTCATGCATGCTAGAAATAGAACCAACACCTATTTTTCTCACGACACGCAAGTGTGCTGGAAGCGTTTTCAGGCAAAATAGAATAGGAAAAGATGTTTATATGTCATTTTGACACAAATACATATTAATAAATGACATGCTGATGTTTGAAAGTCTCGAGGTTTTGATATAAATGCAGATATAAATGTAATTTAAAAAACATTTCTAATATTGCACCTGTCAATACCAACGAAATATTATGTAGCCTATTTTGCCGTCAATACTTCCGACGTTGTCTTTGCTGTAATCAAATCAGTATATATTTATGTTTAATATGGTATTTCATTTCATCAATGGGAAACATACATGTGTACAGACAAGGCTAGCAGCAGCAGTGCCACGTCAGACACATTTCTAGTGTGTAAAGACAGAAAATCTACGCAGCCGCCACGCAACTGACACGAAACAGAAAAGCCACGCTCACGGCACGCAGGCAGTGTGTAGCCGGCCTAACTTACTTCTTGCAGCTTGTGTGTTAGCGCCATCCTGTGCTGTTCAGGGGACTAGGCAATGAAGGACAAAACTCAGTGTTGGAAATAACAGATTTGGAAATATTTGTAACTACAAAAGGATGGCCCCGCAGAAAAAGATTGGGAACCACTGTCTTTAGAGGGTACCAGGATAAGTACTATGGCAAGTACCATGGCTATTTTTCTATGTGAAGAAAATCAGAGTGAGATCTCTGTCTGTGGTTGGTTTTAGACAGAAGAGGCAAAGACCCGAATGGAACAAAGCACTCTACTGACGGACAGCATCAAGAAGGAAGCTGGAGAAGTGGTTCAAGCTCACGTGGAGGAAAGGTCAGTGATTGCTCTTTCTGCCTAATTTACTCTGTTTTCCTTTTGTTCTTTTTCTTTTTGTTCCACAAGTACATTTAAGCCCAGTACAGACCAAAGATTTGACATGAGACAAAACTGTTTTAGAACATTGAAGGAAACGTTTCTCGTAAGCGCGACTCAAACCAGCTGATGGTGTCACTGCTGGTCAAGTCTCCAGAGGCTGGTTTTAGAACGTAAGAGATGTCCCCTTATTCAACAGCCAATAGAGAAGTCAGCTGGTTGAGTCTCCAGAGGCTGGTTTTAGAACGTAAGAGACATCTCCTGTTTCTACAGCCGATAGAGAAGTCAGCTGGTGGAGTCTCCAGAGGCTGGTTTTAGAACGTAAGAGACGTCTCCTGTTTCAACAGCTAATAGAGAAGTCAGCTGGTCAAGTCAGCTACAAACTGTAAAAAATGAAATTATCCATGATCCATTTTATTTCTATGGTGCAAACTGTCAGCTGGTGGAAATGGCAGAGTTTAAGATGGAGGCTCAATGAGCGCACGCGAGCGTGGTATGTGGTGGAGCAAGTTAGAGAGTGACTGAAGAGAGGGAGTGGCGTTAGAACAAAGCAGTTAATCAAAGAAATAAAACATTTTCACAGATTCATCACTAAAAATGCAACTGCAGGAAGTTTCACTAACGTTATCAACATTCATATTTTAAGATTTCCAGCAAAAAAAAGCCATAAAAGTCAGAAGTTGGAACGGAGTACAAAGAGTTTCAATTAGTTTCGTCGCAAATCTTTGGTTTGAACTGGGCTAAAAGATGAAAATGTCCATACCAGTTTTTTTATTATTAGACTTTATTGAAAAGTGTAATTTCCTTGAATTTTGGCAAGTAGCTCTCCCCTGTTGGACAGATTGCAGCAGGATCATCTGGAGGCAGCCCGCAACGCAGAGGAGATGGCCAGGAAGGCAGCAGAGGAGGCAGCGCGACAGCTGGAGGTGGAGCATTTGGCTAAGATCGTCACAGAAATGCTGCCAGAGTCCATTGAGCAGTAAGTCACATAAATAAACACAACACACGTAGAAATGTAGACACAGACTGTCCAGTCAAAAGAGTAGAATAGTCTTTATTGTCATTGTACAACACAATTGGAGGCAGTCCTATCAGTGCAAAAGTGAATGAATACATATAAATGAGCCTCTAAAAGTCCCTATAAAAATGTGTAAAAGAGACAGAGGATTTGAAAAAAAAGAAAGTAAAGACGCAAAAATACAGACAGAAACGTCCATGTGAACAAGTTGAAGGATCTCATAATATTGCCTGAAATCTTTTCTCTTTGAATAAAATCTGAGATGGAATCGGTTTTTAAGACGCATGATACTTGCAGTCCAAATACATTTGAAGTACACACGGAGACAAAGACATCCAAAACACTGACCTGAAACACTCTCTTGCTGTTTGTTCACAACAGACTGTCTAACATCCAGGAGGAGGAAAACGAGGACGAAGCAGAGTAAGTCTATCTTCATGAAACACAAACCACCAATCTGCTGCTATCTCACATGTACTGCTATGTTGAGTTAACTGCACATAGCTACTGCTACTGCTGCTTCTCTGTCGACAAAAAAAGTCATGGGCAGATCAGATACATCACTCGCAGCTGCTTGGTTATGGTACGTGTCCACTGGCAAGCGTCATTTCCACGCTTCCCATTCATTGTCTCTGTAAGCAGCCGGGTAATGCCTTCTGGTAGCATTGCAGCGACTTTCGAGAGACGGGGCCTATAATCCTATAATGTCCTATAATATTTTAAATTTAGTTTGGAATGAAAGTCTGGAACTAATTTAGACAGCCTTTCCTGATCTCCAAAAAGTTCAAATGAGCGCCTAGATTCCACCTGGCGCATTTTGTGTTCAGCAATCGCGGCCACTCAAGACAGTGCTTGTTATTCCACCAGCCGTGATGCAGCGCATCCCGAAAGAGTCTCTCCTCTACGCTTCGTTACAAATATGTGCCAGGTCTTTTTTTGACGGAGGCCTGGTGGAATTTCAGGGTAACACTGAATGTACTTTATTATGAACTTTCTGCACCATCTGCTGCAAAGTGTAGGGTTGACCCTCCATACCCTATCTTGTTTTACAAAACCTCTAACCTCAAGCTCTGCTGCGCTTGGCTTGAATCGGATACTGGCCCCTTTAGCAATGAATTCCTTTCTGAACTGCCTGACAGGGTCTCTCCAATTTGTTTTGTCACTTGCTGCTTACCGTTTAGGTTGCAGAACCTGCAGGAGGAGAGCGAAGACAGCACAGACAATAGGAGTCCTGAGGAAAATAAAGGAACAGAGGAAAATAACTAAGCCACTGTTGAGGAAAAGCAAAAACTCAATCAGTAAGCTTGGCTATACAGTAGTTAAATTAAGGTTTGCCCCTGCGATAAGACGGAGGGACGCTCCCATTCCTGTTTGATTTGGAACCTGATTTATCTGTAGACCATCACCAATACATCTATTTCATATAAATATATTACGTCACCCTCTTGTGGAGTTCTGTAAGAAACTCTAAGATGTCATTATATTTTGGTATAGGTTGCGTATTTCCAGTGTACTGTATAAGCTTGCACTAAGCACTTGTTCTTTGGTACGATCAGATGTAGGTAGCTTTTTTACTTCTTATGGCTGTTTAGAGCGAGCTGAAGTCCTGCCCCGTTCCAGGCTAGTATCTGTTATTAATAGGGCTGGGTTAAAATAATCTATTCTCCAATTGAAATCAATTGTTTGTGTGATCTGATATCAACTGATAAAATTATGAAATTAGTCTTTTAATATATGCCTTGCAAATGATTGTAGATGTTAGTCCCGTTTAGTAAAAAGTACTTTAAACAAACAGTATTTATACAGTATGATAACAGTATCAGTTTTATTTTCTAGGCATTTTAGGCTTCTATTTGTATAAGACAGCTAAAGACATGAAGGGGGAGAGAGAGAGGGGGAATGACAGGCAGCAAAGAGCCGCAGGTCAGAGTCGAACTCGCGGCCGCTGCGTTGAGGAGTAGACCTCTATACATGGACGTGTGCTCCACAAGGTGAACTACCTAGGCACCCTTGGGCTCAGTTCTTAATGTAAACATTAACCTAGTGCATTATAAAACCATTTGACAGTGTGTCTTCCTTGTACCATTTGATGCAGAAGTTCTCTGAGAATCTTTTATATCCAAACTGAATTGGTATTGTAACTGAAATTTCCCTAACCTAATTGATCCTGAATCGGAAATGTAATTGAGTCTGGACCTTGTGAATTGGAATCAAAAGATTCAGGGAATTTTGGGCGATTCCCAGCCCTAGTTCTTAATAAATGGTGTCTGTCAAAACGGGATTCACCATTTCTTGGCTGCACCTAGAGATTCTGTCCATGAAAATCACAAAGAGAATTGGGATGATTTACTACTTTGGCAAAGTAGTCTACTATGGACATAGTAGATAGTGAACAGAGGGCCCTGCACGCCATACTACCGCAGTACCTCCCCAAGTCATAGACTTTCTCCAGTTCCACAAAACAAATGTAGGTCGGATGAGTAAACTCTCATGACTCCTTCACTATCTTTGAAAGAGCTGGTCCATTGTTTTACAACTAGTATGGAATTGGTTAGAAGATTGTCTGTGTCGGAGGCCAAGGAGGAAGGCTGATCTCTTCAACGGGTCCTGGGACTGGGATCTGTGCACTGCAGAGACGAAGAGCCATCAAAAACATATTAGAAGCAGCTGAAAAGGCTTCCCGTTTAAAAGGGGTGACAAGCGGCGAAGTAAGCTACCTTGACACAAGGCGGGGTATGATCACCTCCGGCTGGGTTGCCCGGGCGAGGGTGTCTGATAATAAGCCCCGAAACACCTGAGGACCCTAGGTCTATCACTGATGATGTGTCCAGGTTGCACCAAAGGGGTGTCATGTGACTAGCTCCCTAGAATAAACTTTCCTGACAGAGGCAGTGCAGACCTTCAAGTTGCCTTTAAGGACTTACCAAACCAATTTGGTTTGTATGGTGTACCAGCACACAGGCACTGTCCTTGACCTCTATATCATATTGAACAGGTATATCAACCAAGGCAGACCAACAATTTGTGGAGCCTATAGTATTTCAGGATGACTCTCATCGACCCTGGGCCCCTTGCCACTGCTGACCTTTTTGGCTATCTCATTGATGTTTGTCAAAAAGGTGGCTAAGCCTTCCTCCAAGTTTTGTAACTGCCTCATCCTTTCAGGGTGTGAAAAGTAAGCTAAGCCTGAAGGTTAAGTTTTTAATTTACTGTACTGGTCGATCTGTGTTCCAACACTCACCTGTGGTTATGATCTCTGGGTAGTGACAGAAGGAATGAAATCAAGGAGTGTATTGAAAGGACCTTGTTAAAGTGGTTCGTGCATGATCAGGATGCTTACATGATCTCCCTGTGGAGGTATATCAGTCATGTCCAACTAGCAGGGGACCCAAGGGCAGATCCTAAACACACTGGAGGGATTACATAACCAATTTGACCAGGGAATGAAGCTGTAGCAGGGATGGATGTGGCCAAGGAGAAGGATGCCTGGGCTACCTTGTTTACCCTATTGCCACTGCAACCCAGAACCGGTAAGTGGCAGAAATGGATAGAAGAACTTACATTTGTATCCAAGGAAGGTTAAAAAAGGAAGGTCAACTGGACTTGGTTAAAGCTGCTCGAACACATTTTGTCTCATCTGAAAGACTTTTTCAGTTGTGACTGAACGGTAGGGAAACACAGCAATTTAAAGGTGCTGTAGGTAGGATTGTGAAGATCCAGGACTTAACCAAAAATGTTTAACATCGACAACTTCTCAGTCCCTCCTCCCTTTCCGCTGAAGCCCAAAACGGTCTCCTAAGCCCCTCCCCCACAAAGGAGAATTAATGCGTGTGCATGAGCAGTGATTGACACGCAGTTAGACACCCCTCCAGGCCCTGATTGGTGCGTCTGAACAGGGAGCGGTGGATTTTTGCAAACCGCACTACAGGCTGTAGGTGGTGCCAGAGGAGCCGGAATTTTTTAATTACCTGCTTCATGTAGTTCTACTCGAATATAGGGTCAGTTTCAGCAAATATGACAGAAAGTTAGTTTTATAAGGCTTACCTACTGCACCTTTAACCTCTGTGGGGGGTTGTCAAGATGGATACCACTTTGTTTGTTAGATCCTCTTACAACAACACCTTCCTTGGATAACTATGACCCAAATGACTGAGAACCTTTACAGGCACTTCTTCCATTGGATTAAAAAAAGAAGCTAACACTTAAGATAAATGGGTTTAGCCCATTGGCTCACATATCATCCTCTGGTACCACAAAACAGCTGAGTGGCCGTTATTCAACATGGGTCTCAAACACCTATCAAAGCTAATGTAAGGTGTGTTATATTCTAACTAAATTATTGTTGTTATAGCTTTGTTGAAATGACAAGATGTTCAAATTGTACTGGCCAGTTGAGTTTTCCATTTATCTTATCTTAGCTTTCTTTGCTCTAGGTTAGCTAGGAAGTAGGGCGGGACTTTGGTTCTAAATAGTTTCTTTATGCCCAGTGTGCCCTATGCTGCATGTTTGCGTCTTTCCACGGTGTCTCCTTCTGGTTAAATTTGTTTTGTGTTGCTTTTTGTCAACTTTTCTTCTATGAATCAGGGCAGACCTCAAAAGGTAGGTTCGAAATTTTACAGTATACGAGCTTAAATGGACTGCATTTATATGACGCTTATCTAGTCTTAGCAACCATTTAAAGAACACCGACATTCACACACACACACACACACACACACACACACACACACACACACACACACATTCATACACTGGTAGCTAAAGCTACCATACAAGGCACAACCTGCTCATCTGATAAACATTCACACATCAACAATCAACAAACATCTTTGGGTAAATCCTGTTCCATGGCCACTTTTGAACTTTTATTGCCAACATTTTTTTCAGTTGGTTGTTCCTGCAATACCTACATATGGTGATCAGTATGCCCAGTGGGAACTGTGCCATAAAATGTTGCGTAGAGTCATAGACATTCATGGTTGGATGGGTGGTGTACGACGTGGGTAAAGTTCTTACTTTTCTTTGTTGATATCAGTCCCTCTGAATATTTCTTGAGCCACCATTTAGCATTTAGGAGTTGTAAAAAAAAGGCATTCTCAGAAATGGAGGAAATCAGAAACTGAAGGAGCCAACAAGGCAAATGGGTTAACCCAAAAATATGTACTGAACATCACAGATTCACGGCAAACTAAGTTTCGTATATTTGTATATTTTGCACATCCTGCAGCAAATCTGCATTCTTCACATCCATCATCAACCTTTTGTTCACTTTGTATGCATTTGCACCTCCTCTAAATGTTGCTTTATCTACACTGTATTTGAACACACCTCAACAGTTTTACAGGAAGGCTAATCGTGTTAGTTCTCCACCTGTTGCACGAACCCCCAAGGATACCGGTGGAAGGATCAGTTTTACAGCTTTTTCAGGAGGTTTATATTACCTGTCTTGTCATTAATGACCACTCGCCCTTCTTCCCCAGGAGTCTGGTGGACGTCCGTCCGACTGAAGACAGTACCACCAGCACTGTCTCATCAACAGATGCGGAGCCACCATTGGACAGTAGAGACCTGGAGAGTCTGGTCCCCCAAACGATCACCCAACAACCACAGTCACAAGCTCCAAAAGCCACCACCACCACAGGTTCACATCAGGTGAAACATCGAGCAGCGTAACATTTACACCATGAGCTTCCATAGAGCCTCCTGTATTCTGATTAGCTGGAGGGTGGTCTTTATTTTCTGACATATGACATATCGTCCTTAATATCGTTGTTGATGGTCACAGGCATTCGCATTGACAGCACAACAGTTTTGCTAAGCCCTGGTAGCGGAGATAGTCAGAGCATCCGGCGTATCTTTCCAGGCCAACCAATCCTCCAAACCATGCAATAGTATCGGATGTTTGTTCCTCTCCTCTAATATGACCCACAGGAGCGTTTTTCAAACTCATATCTAAACCAGAGAACGTAACGGTTGCGGTTTTAAACACATCGTTAACTTGTTAAACGGTCGCAGTTTGGTTAGGTTTAGGCACCATAACTACTTAGTTAAAAGTCAAAATTGCTGCTTGAACAAAGGACCTATGGGAGGACAGTCTCCTTGAAGCTAACATTACGGTACAAATATTCCTAGTGAGATCATGTTGAAATATCTATCACTTTGCAAAAGTCTTCAAGTTAGCCATAGAAATTTTTAACTGCTGGTATTTGTTACGTGTTATTAAAAAAGAGGGCAGTCAGTTCACCACTGTGCTTCTTTACTCAACACATTCATCAAAGTATCTTTATGTTGTGCAGGTTGTGCATGTTCAGCAGGAGCCGCCACCCCAACAGACGACAGGCATGAAGCAGGAACTGCATGTAGAAAGTGGAGAGGTGAGTGAATTATAAATTACAGGAAGAAGCTATGAGAACTGAGCAAACATCTTCCACTTATAAAGACCGTTTGATTGAAGAATGAAGTGTGATGCTTAATAATATAATGTTTGTTTAAGGTCTGGCATATAAATGTAAATGTAGTTATATTTTATTCTTTATGATTACAAGGTGTGCAGAACATTTAATTTTTTAACTCTCTCTCTTCTTTATCTCTCAGGCAAATGCAGAAGAAGGTGGATGTGGAGGTGAGAGCAGAAAACCTTTAACTTGTGTACATACTGTATTTGTACATTCCCGAGAGCAACAGTGGCACCAAATAGTGAGTCACCTGGCAGCGAGATCCCTTTCCCAGACCAGACGCAGTTAATCTGGATTATTGGAAGTCCATTTCAAGGATAAAGCCTGACATTGCGCCGGATGCTTTTATCTTGAAACCAAGAGCGCCATCTTGTGGCCTCAGCTATTAAAGAAAATGGCTTCATTTGGCCATCACTAGTTGAATGATAACATAAAAGATTAAACTACTTAGCTAGATCTTCACTTTCTGGCTCTTCTTCTCATCTTTTAGAACTGAGGCTTCATTTACATCACTAGGTTTTGGTTTTGTTTTGGTCCATGGACCAAGTGTTCTCTCATCTTTCTCTCATCTACCATCTCTCATCAACATTCTGGTAAACTGGGCAGGGGGAGAGGGGGAAACTTAGCAAATGTCCGTTTTTAAACCAAAATGTAGTAATGTAAATGTAGCTCGAGTTTATATTTTTCAGTTTCACAGTTCCCTTCTGGTCTTTGACTCTGACTTTTTCTCAGTTCCCAGCGTTTGTTCTCCAATAAAGACCTTTCTGCTTCGAATCCCGCACGCTGCTGAGTGTCTGGAGAGCTGCAGGAATCTGATGCATGACCATAACCTTAACCCTCCCTCCAAGCTGTCCATGCCGACCCCGCTATCCAAGCTGTCCATGCCGTCCCTGCCGACAGAACTGTCCAAGCTGCCCATGCCGTCCATGCCGATCCAGCTGTCCAAACTGTCCATGACGACCAAGCTGTCCATGCCGTCCATACCGACCCAGCTGTCCATGCCATCCATACCAACCCAGCTGTCCATGCCGTCCATGCCAACCCAACTGTCCAAGCTGTCCATGCCGAACCCGCCACCAGAGCTTGCCCAGCTGACCCAGGAGATTTCACAGCTCCCCAACCATGCGCGACGCTACTACGCGAGCATCGTCAGCCGCTTCAGACGCCTTCACTCCAACTCCCAGCATCCTCAGCAGCCTTAACCCCGCCCTCCTCCAGCAGACCCTTAGAGAAACCTTATAGACACCTAATTTTTGTGTGTAGATTGAAACCTTTAAGTGCCAAAACAAACCCTTTCTGTATCATCTGTGACATCCCACATCCTCCCCATCATCACTCCCATCATGCTCTGCAGCTCTGCCCTGCTTCGCCACAAGCTACCAGCTAACCACGCTGCAGGTGATCTCACAGGAAGTGGATGTTAACGAATTACAATTACTCACGATACTGTAGTTGAGCAATTTTTTTGTGCACGTTTACTTTTTGGAGTAGTTTTAATAATCTGTAATTTTACCTTTACTTATGTCTGTTTTGTTTGAAGTACTGAGTTAGAAAGTAAATACAAAAAAGTCGCTAATGTTTTGTATATGTCAACAATCTAAAGTCTAAAAGGGGCTTTGTGCCCTTATCAAATTGCAAAATACTGTGATTTAATTAAACAAGTATGAATAAGATATTAAATAATAAGTTTAAATATAATAAAGTATACCCCCCCCTGTTAAAATGAACTGAGTTTTACTCTGAGTAGATTTTTAATTGGCTACTTTTTACTTTTACTTTAGTAGATTTCTATACCGTTCATTTTACTTGTACTTAAGTAAAGGTTCATCAACGTAATAGCACTTTTACTTAAGTAGAATATTTTTATACTCTTTCCAGCTGTGATTTTGCAGGAAGTGGATGTGTGTTCCGTGCTAGGCTTGGCTAGCGTGTCTGTCTGCAGCCTTTATGTCTCAGGAAAGGAAGATGTTTTCTTGCAGTCCAACAGATGTTCTGCTCTGTCCCTCAGGGAGTTGTGGGCGAGGTTTGGGTGAAGCTCCGGTGCTGAAGGTGGAGGATGTGGATCGGGACGTCCGGCTGTCAAAGCTCAGGTAACATCAATACTCAATATAAAACATCTTGTTTTAGCTGCAAGAAAACTACGGAAGCCCTGAGAGGCCAGTGAGAAAAAAAACATTGGGTGATCCATTTTTTGTTTATCAAAAAAAGTTTATAATTTTACCACTTTATACATTTTTTGGGGGGGAAAAAAAGGTTTTGATAGAATCATTTTTCTAAGGATGCATTCACACTGACTGCCTGGTCCTCACATCTGCTAACATGCTTATAATATCGCTTACATGCTAACTCATGCTAACATGCTAAAATGCTTACACAATTGCTAACAAACTCAAAGATGTTCAGTTTAATATGATATAAAACAGAACGTTTCTGCATGAAAAATTACTTTAACCATTAATTAATTATCAAATAGTTTGTATTTATATTTCAGACAATGGATTTATCGTTGACTGAACAACTAATCGAGTCATTCAGGAAATAATCCACACATTAATCAACAATGAAAATAACCGTTGCAGCCCACCTTTGGCCCTGTGTTGATGTCCTCGTGTCTTCCTGTGTCCCCTCAGAGCTGCAGACGAGGAAGCAGATGTTAATCTGAAGACCTGGTTCAGTCAGGGAAACCTGCCGACTGCAGACAGAGAGTGAGAGAAACTGCACACAAACACTTTGACACTTCCACTTCCGCCTGTTGCTGGTAGTTGCCATGGTAACGTTAATAGCTTTAGTCTCAGAGAACGAGACGTCGTGACCGATGAGACCCAAACAGCCGGAGAAACATTGGCGTCTGCGGCCGTTGAGACTGAAACACAACCCCGCAGATTCCAAACCAAAACGGGTCAGAAGTGTTTCCAAATGTCTCCGGTTTAGGGGCTCGGAAACCCCAGAGCAGGGGGAATGAGAGGGTGAAACGCCAGAGCAGGGGGGAATGAGAGGGTGAAACGCCAGAGCAGGGGGGAATGAGAGGGTGAAACACCAGAGCAGGGGGAATGAGAGGGGGAAACGTCAGAGCAGGGGGAATGAGAGGGGGGAAACACCAGAGCAGGGGGAATGAGAGGGGGAAACGCCAGAGCAGGGGGAATGAGAGGGGGGAACGCCAGAGCAGGGGGAATGAGAGGGGGAAACGCCAGAGCAGGGGGAATGAGAGGGGGGAACACCAGAGCAGGGGGAATGAGAGGGGGAGACACCAGAGCAGGGGGAATGAGAGGGGGAAACACCAGAGCAGGGGGAATGAGAGGGGGAAACGTCAGAGCAGGGGGAATGAGAGGGGGAAACACCAGAGCAGGGGGGAATGAGAGGGGGAAACACCAGAGCAGGGGGAATGAGAGGGGGGAACACCAGAGCAGGGGGAATGAGAGGGGGAAACACCAGAGCAGGGGGAATGAGAGGGGGAAACGTAGCAGAAGATATTCCTATTTAAATCAAAACGCAGCAATGTAAATGTAGCCTTAGTGAAGGTGTTCCGATTGTAGAAATTGTGTCGAGAATTTCCCTTAACCGACATTCCTTGAACAGGGAGCAGGGAACTGTTTATGTACAGTACACGGTGGATGGGAACGCAGCCTTTTGTCCTCCACCTCAGTCCCCTCCGGCCTCCATGTTCACTGTCCCGCTGTCTGCCGTCCTGCAGGATGCTTCCTCTGTCCGCAGCCAGCGTCAGCAGCGCGGCGGTCCAGGAGCGTCTGATCGAGCTTGTCCAGCTGTTTAAAGGCCGATCTGAGCTGCGGAGAGAACGACTGGTGGACCCAGACGAGTCCGAGGAAGAAAGTCCTTCAGCCTGTAAGTACTGACTTTCTTTCAGAATCAGCATTAGAAATGTATTTATTGATCGGTAAGTAGCACTTACCAGGAATTTGCTTTGGTTGCTTTGCTGTAGCACATACATACAAAACAATAATGTGAAATTCACAAACAATAAATACAGAAGCAAATAACACACACATATACATACATGTATTATTATTATTATTATTATAATTATTATTATTATTATTATTATTATTATTATTATTATTATTATTATTATTATTATATACAAAATTAAAAAAACAGCTTTAAAAACGTAAGTTCTATAAATTATCTATAAATAATCTTAATATCTGATACAACATAATCATATAGATTCTGTCTGATCTCTGCAGCCCCGAGCAAAGCTCCTCCTCCTCCTCCTCCTCCTCCAGAAGAGAAGGACGACGCGCCTGCAGCAGCAGCAGAAGATGATGAAGAAGAAGAAGAAGAGGAGGAAGAGAAGGAATTCATGCTCCCCTTTGAGATTTTGGGACGTCCAGTCATAATTCCCAGACTGCCCAGACTGCCCAAACTGCCGAAACTTCCCCCGATGCCCGACTGGCTCCGAGCCATAGTGGAGTACCGCTTCCCCTCCAGCATCGACCCTTTCACCGGTGAGCCTTTATTCATCTCAACACGCCGTTTAAACGCAACAGAGAACTGTTAAACTTAATTAAAGATGACAACATTTAATGGAAGAGTTCTACATTTTGTCTTCTGTTCTTTTGGGAGATGTTCAGACAGTTCTGTGTAGAGCTGCAGCTATAACTATTATTTTCACCATGGACTCATTTGTGGATTATCTTCTGGATGAATGGATGAGTTGTTTGGTCTCTAAAATGTGGATCAGTGTTCCCCAAAGCCCAAGATAAGATAAGATAAGATAAGATAAGCCTTTATGTCTCCTATTGGAGAAATTCATCTTGGGCATTCGAGAAACGAAATGGCGACACATCGCGCATAAACACACAAAAAACATACAGTTAACCTACATAGAAACATAATCATACATCATCTCATCCAATGCTTCAATGAACGTCTAATACACCTCACACAGTACCCCCCCCCCCCCCCACCTTTCCTCACAATCACAAGAACAGAAGAGATCCCCCAACACATCCTCGCTCTCATATTGCACTTGCATTTAAAGGTTTATTTAGATAGGGACAGATACAAAAAAACATAGATAAACAACAGTCATTTTGAAAATGATTGCACATTTCCTGTTAACTCATGCTGTGGTCAATAACTTCTGTATTGCACAATGCCCAATTGCATAATACCATATCAAATATAACATAGCATATACATATATATATATATATTAGGGCTGTCAAAATAACGCGTTCATTTTGTTTAATTAATCTGAGAAAAAATAAGGCAGATTAATCCATTCCATATTGAGGTTTGACCCGGAGCCGTTCTAGCCCCATTGGACTGTAAAATGAAGGAGGAGACGAGAATGTTCTGCCTGGATCATTAACTGGAACATTTACTTGTAAAAATCTTCTTCCTGCCAACCCTGGCTACTGAAATCTGGTGCCACTGATATGTCTGCTCTTCTCTCTGATGCTCTAAAACACAAACACCGCTGCACATGACGCTAGTTAACACTATACTCAACAGCAGCTAACGTTAGCCTACCGCTAGCTAGTTAACACTATACTCGACAGCAGCTAATGTTAGCCTACCGCTAGCTAGTTAACACTATACTCAACAGCAGCTAACGTTAGCCTACCGCTAGCTAGTTAACATTATACTCAACAGCAGCTAACGTTAGCCTACCGCTAGCTAGTTAACACTATACTCGACAGCAGCTAACGTTAGCCTACCGCTAGCTGGTAGCTGGATTAAACACGGTTAAAATGCTGACAGCTAACGCTAAACGGTGTAAAGTGTGACTGTGTTTTACTGTAGAGGATTCAACACCGGGATGTAACAATCTGCAGAAACAACACAGACGGTGCGTTCAATGAAACTGGTAAACTACAGCCTCGTGGTGCATTTGAAGTTATTGTAAATGTCCTTTTCCCATCTGGTTGTTGTTTTTGTCGTTCAACAGCAATTTACTAGTGAAATAAGTTATTGTTATACATTATTATTAAATCATTTCATTGTTGACCATATGGCCTTAGCAATAAACAAGCCGTTCTGTTGTTGTTTAGTACCTTTTTTTTTCTTTTCTTTTTTTACTTTCTTAAAAAGTATCGGTTCAGGCACCGTTAATTATGTATGCGATTAATTTCCATTAATTAATCACAGAGTACGTAATTAGATAAAACATTTGAATCGATTGACAGCCCTAATATATATATATATATATATATATATATATATATATATATTGCACCAGTACCCTATCATTGCATATCCTATAACCATAATGTTAAGTACCACAAGTCTTATTTAGTAATATTAGTCACTGCAGCCAATACACACACACACACACACACACACACACACACACACACACACACACACATCTTATCTCTTATTATTCATTAATTTGATTGAAATTGAAAACAAGATGACGTCCTCAAATGTCTTGATTTGTCCACAACTCAAAGATATTAAGTTTCCTGTCACAGAGGAGAGAAGAAACTAGAAAATATTCATATTTAACAAGCTGACATCACACAAGTTTACCTGTTTTATCATAAAATATGACTCAAACTGATTAATGGATTATATAAATAGTTGGAGATTAATTTAATAGTTGACAACTAATCCATTCATCTTTGCCGCTGTACCTAAGTACAGTATTGAGTCGATGTCGCAGCCTTTTGCGGTGTTTACTGCGCCGGTTGATATCGCGATGATGATAAGAAACCCGATATATTGAGCAGCCGTGTTCCTGTGTCCTTGTCCACAGATCTGATCTACGTGATGTGGCTGTTCTGTGTCGTGGCGGCGTGGAACTGGAACGTGTGGTTGATCCCCGTCCGCTGGGCGTTCCCCTACCAAACTCCCGAAAACCTCCACCTGTGGCTGCTGATCGACTACACCTGCGACTTCATCTACATCCTCGACATCCTCGTCTTCCAGCCCCGACTGCAGTTCGTCCGCGGAGGAGACATCGTGGTCAGTGGCATCAGCGGGAATTCAAAAAGAAAAATCTGTAGATTGGTTGTAGAGATAGAAGCCCAGATTAGGCCAAAGATTCTCGACAAGACAAAACCGTTTTAGAGCGGTCTGAACCGGCCCGTCTCGGCTCGACTCAAACCAGCTGATGGTGTCTGCAGCTGCGACTGCTCGAGTCTCCAGTGGCTGGTTTTAGAACGGAAGAAACGTCTCCTGTTTAAACAAACAAAAAGTTCGAAGAGAAAGCAACAAAAATGCTGATAAAGTTGGAATAAAATGCGCCAAAAACGTTGGAAAAAGGTGGTAAAACAATTCGCGAAAAGTATGGTTTTAGAACAAAAGAGATGTCAACTGTTTCAAGAAACAAAATGTTGGAAAAAAGGCGACAAAGAGTTCTAAAAGAAATCAACAAAAACTTCAGAAAAAGGCGATACAAGTTCTGAAAAATGCAATAAAGACGACAGAAAAAAAGCAACAAAAATATGGTTTTAGAACGTTAGAGACGTCTCCTGTTTCAACAGCCAATAGAGAAGTCAGCTGGTGGAGTCTCCAGAGGCTGGTTTTAGAACGTAAGAGACGTCTCCTGTTTCAACAGCCAATAGAGAAGTCAGCTGGTGGAGTCTCCAGAGGCTGGTTTTAGAACGTAAGAGACGTCTCCTGTTTCAACAGCCAATAGAGAAGTCAGCTGGTGGAGTCTCCAGAGGCTGGTTTTAGAAAGTAAGAGACGTCTCCTGTTTCAACAGCCAATAGAGAAGTCAGCTGGTTGAGTCTCCAGAGGCTGGTTTTAGAACGTAAGAGACGTCTCCTGTTTCAACAGCCAATAGAGAAGTCAGCTGGTCGAGTCTCCAGAGGCTGGTTTTAGAACGTAAGAGACGTCTCCTGTTTCAACAGCCAATAGAGAAGTCAGCTGGTTGAGTCTCCAGAGGCTGGTTTTAGAACGTAAGAGACGTCTCCTGTTTCTACAGCCAATAGAGAAGTCAGCTGGTGGAGTCTCCAGAGGCTGGTTTTTAGGACGTAGAGACGTCTCCTGTTTCAACAGCCAATAGAGAAGTCAGCTGGTGGAGTCTCCAGAGGCTGGTTTTAGAACGTAAGAGACGTCTCCTGTTTCAACAGCCAATAGAGAAGTCAGCTGGTGGAGTCTCCAGAGGCTGGTTTTAGAACGTAAGAGACGTCTCCTGTTTCAACAGCCAATAGAGAAGTCAGCTGGTTGAGTCTCCAGAGGCTGGTTTTAGAACGTTAGAGACGTCTCCTGTTTCAACAGCCAATAGAGAAGTCAGCTGGTGGAGTCTCCAGAGGCTGGTTTTAGAACGTAAGAGACGTCTCCTGTTTCAACAACCAATAGAGAAGTCAGCTGGTAATAATAATCCATAATCCATTTTATTTCTGTTACAAACTGTTAACAGAGGCTCAACGTGTGCCCGTGTGCACGTACAGTGGAGCGAGCTAGAGAGTGAGTGAAGAGAGGGAGCGCCTAGAACAAAGTCGTGAATCAGAGAAATAAAATGTGTTTTTCGCCTTTTCATCACTAGAAGTGTAACTGTAGCAAGATTATTCAGCTAGTGTGAACTGGCAGCTTTCAGAACGCTGCAGACCGACGTGGTGCAAGTAGCTGCAAGGGCTTAACGGCTTCTTTAACCTGCAACTTGTTTTTATTTCAGTGTGATAAAAAGGACATGAGAGACAACTACATGACCACCGAGAGATTTAAGGTAAGAACAAAAACTAACTAGACTAAACTAGACTTCTGCATCGCCCCTTGGCTCTGTTTTCCGGTTTTAGGAGACTGTCCTCACCATAAAAACACTCCCATAGGTTGTTTGTTCAAGCAGCAGTTAAAACCTATGTCTACAGTAGGTTAATAGTGACGGAGCAAAGCAGGAAGTTATTAGAAGGATTAGAAGGGGGACCAAATAACCTGTTTCTTGTTATTAAGTGACGAGAGACGTTGGCCAATCACAGGACATTTCAGAGAGAGAGAGAGTTTCCTATTGGCTGGGAAGGAAGAGGTCTTACTCTATTTGTAATTCTGGTGTTTTTTTTTGCTTTCTACATACTGTAGCTTTAATGTTGCATGGAAAAGTAAAATACAGATTATGCACTGAAGCCATCTTCCCCAATCTTGGTTTCACAGATTGTTGTTCACAATAGTCACTTACTCCGATTCTCCACTGTGCTGCGTTCCGGTTTTGTTCCATCCTCCGCCACGCGCCATACCACACCGGGATCATCTCAGAAGCGGAGTGTCTTGCTGGCCGACTCGCAGATTATATTGTCTCTTCAAGTACTTTACAGAACCATTACATGTTTATTTCAGTGGTGGCCTAAAGGTTAGAGAAGAGAGCTTGTGACCAGGAGGTCGTCGCGTCAATCCCCAGACCGGACAGGATAAAATCTGGGTGGGGAAAGTGAAAGCTCAGCGCTTGTCCCTCCCTCATTACCATCACTGAGGTGCCCTTGAGCAAGGCCCTTAACCTCCAACCGCTCCAGTGGAGCTGCTCAGTGGCCAGCAGATCAGACTGTGGTAGTACTGGGCAGCTTCCAGTATGAATGTGATCAGATCAGACTGTGGTGGTACTGGGCAGCATCCAGGTATGAATGTGATCAGATCAGACTGTGGTGGTACTGGGCAGCTTCCAGTATGAATGTGATCAGATCAGACTGTGGTTGTACTGGGCAGCTTCCAGGTATGAATGTGATCAGATCAGACTGTGGTAGTACTGGGCAGCTTCCAGTATGAATGTGATCAGACTGTGGTAGTACTGGGCAGCTTCCAGTATGAATGTGATCAGATCAGACTGTGGTGGTACTGGGCAGCTTCCAGGTATGAATGTGATCAGGGTGTTCCTGCAAAAGAGAGGCTTTCTCTCAGTGAACCTTCCCTGAATAAATAAAGGTCAAAATATAAATAAAAAAAAATTAAACTAGTATCTACCTTTCACTCCAAGCACTCCTGCTGTTAAACTCCATGCCTTCTCTTGTCGTATTATGTTTTTCAACCTACAATCTCTCATTGTCTGTGGTGGTGTAAAGGAGACGTAAACGATATTTGATACTCTCGCTGGATTTCACTTCCTGCCCGGCTGTCTGAACGCCTCGTGGCTCGCGTGAGAATAGACCTGGCACGTATCTCTAGCGGAGCGGAGAGCCGTGTCACGCTTCGGGGACACGGCATGGCACTGCTGGAGGAATATCAAGCATTGACGTGAATGGGTGCGATTGCTCGCGGGGGTCGCGCCTGGTGGAAAATAGGGGTTAGATACCAGTGCATGGGGAAACAGGTTTACCCCTTATGATCTCAAGCTGTGCTACACTTTGATAACATTTTATTGTTTAAACATGAGGTCACTTATCAGACTGTATTTTTGTCTGCAGATGGACATCATCAGTCTGTTTCCCATGGAGATATTTTACTTTTTCACCGGAGTGAACTCTCTGCTGAGATTCCCTCGTCTGCTGAAGGTCAGGATCTATTTTATTTTTCACATCGAAGTTCATGAATGCTGAGTGTTAAAGATAAACCACCAACTCTTCTTGTCTTTACGCTCTCAGTACATGGCTTTCTTTGAGTTCAACGACAGAATGGAAGCTGTGATGAAGAAAGCGTACATCTACAGGTGAGCAGAGTTTAATCTTCATAACACAGCAGACGTGTTATAGAGACAAGATTGAAAAGGAAATACATTTTTCCACCCCGAAAGAGAAGAGATGGCTGAACACAAAGCGTAGTTTGTTCATTGACATCAGCGATACCAAAGCCCGCCTACGGAGAGCCATTTCACTCCCTATTTAGCCCCATTGTACCAAATTTGGTTGCAGTTCTACCAGAGTTCCACTGGGGGTGATCGCAGATCGCGGTGATGGTTAAATAATGTCTCTTTCGCCTGATGTTGTTGAGAAATCTCAGATTTGATTGTAGTTTTTGCAAGTTCAACATGGATTACAGGTCGAAAGTTGAATGAACGAGTACTTATGTCCTTTCTATTTCTTACAGGTTGAGTCGTTGTTGCCCATAACATGCTAGCGTTCTGCTAATGAATGCTGATTGGTCAGTGACGGACTGATTATGATCGGAGATCCCCCTTGATGGCATCTGAAGCAAAACCAGAATGTCAGAGTGAATATTTCGGCGTGGTCTTTAAAACATTAGCAGACCTCTTTCAAGCACGTGTATTGACAGGGAGAGACTAACCTGTCAGCTGTATTAACAGGGAGAGTCAAACCTATCAGCTGTGTTGTATTAACAGGGAGAGCCTAACCTGTCAGCTGTGTTGTATTAACAGAGAGAGTCTAACCTGTCAGCTGTGTTGTATTAACAGGGAGAGAGTCTAACCTGTCAGCCGTGTTGTATTAACAGGGAGAGTCTAACCTGTCAGCTGTGTTGTATTAACAGGGAGAGTCTAACCTGTCAGCTGTGTTGTATTAACAGGGAGAGTCTAACCTGTCAGCTGTGTTGTCGATGCTTCAAGAGAACAAAGGAAGCGACTCAGAGCTTGCCGTAAAGCAGTATCTCTGGTCGTATATGTGTATGATGTCACTGACATTTCAAACGGCTTTTTAGAACAAAAAAGCCACTTTAAAAAAATCTTTTAGGGGTATAGCTCCATAGAGTCCCATTCATTCTGCACTGGCCTGTGAGCGCCCCCTATATGGAACTCTGGTGGAACTGCAACCAGTTCAGAAGCAGGAAGTAACGAGAGAGGGGAACTTCTTCCCTTATTAGAAATTCTTTGGCGATACTGAGGCTTCAGATTTAGAAAACTTTATTGTCTGTCATGACAGAAAATCGTGGCTCAACATACAGTGCAAAAAGAAACTCGGACAGTAAACATATAGCTTATAAAAACTATTTACAAAGGATGTTTATGGCAGTAGGAATGAAGGATTGTTTGCAAGTGTTTTTCTTGGCTAGAGGGACTTTATAGCGGCGGCCTGATGGTAGAAACTGGAAGGAGTTTAGCAGGGGGTGAGTGGGATCTTTTGTAATGTGATTGGCTTTTCCTTTCAACCGCTTGGGTGTGAAGTACAGATAAGGGAGTTTGTGTTTGAGTAGTTATTTTACTTGCTTTGTTAATTAGTAAACAGAGGCTTTTGAATATGATAGCAAACAATAACAAATGAGTTGTCAATATTATATATGGGTGGGTATATAATGGGTCAATAAAGCCTGTGTTTAATTGAATAAACTGTTTATATTGTGTTCATATTAGGGCTGTCAAACGATTAATTTGATTAATTTTTATTAATCGCTGAATTTCTATAGTTAATCACGATTAATCGCATATTTTATCACATGATTAAAATTCTATTACTTTGCATTTCAGAACAGTTTTTAAGAACATATTAACAATGGAAAGCCATTCTTACCAGTGGATCTTGATTGGGAATCAAATGAATGCAAAGAAAGTGACTTAATGAAGTTGACTTTAAGATTTGTAATTATTTATTTACTGTAAACAAAAGAAAAATGTGTGAATCTGTCATTATTGCACAATTCCTCCAAGTACCTAACTAAAAAACAAAAAATCCCTATCCTTACTAGAGTCAATATAGTGTTTAGTAACTCCTAAATAATGTTGATTACTCACTGACGTCCAGTGATCACCGGTTAATGAGGCAGCGTCTGCAGCTCCTTGCAGCTGTTCCAGTGTGGCTGCTTTCTCCGTGTCGTACAGGCTGTGTATCCGTGAAAACTACTGTCCCCCTCGACGGCAACGAGACAGGTCAACCGTAGTATGTCTTTAAGACCCGAGTCAGCAGACAGGTCTGCAGTTAGTTGCCACCCGTTTCGCAAGAGCTGTAGTAATTTTTTGGGATTTGGTTTCATCCACAGGTCGGCTAGTAGCACTCTCCAAAATACTGCTTTGCCTGAGTGGGTAGCATGCTAGCGGGTAGCATCACGTTAACTGAACTATATGCTTAGCTCCGTAGGTGGTAGCTCAAGCTTGACGTGCTTCGGTGATATTTTAATTCGGCTTTACACAACGTGCATATGGCTTTGACTTGTCTACGAGCCGTCTGGGAGTTTTGGAAAATAAAAAGCTCCATTCAGGATTTCATTGCTGCTGTGTTTCTCCATCATGCTGCAGCCTGCAGCAGCAGGATGTGTTACGAGGAAGTGGCAGCTTGATGATAAGTAACGGTGCTGCAAAGGGTCAAAATACTATCCTGTTAGGCACGACGCAAAGCCGAGTGAAGTGTAAAATAAATTAATAAATGCCGGCATATGCCCTGCCTATGCCATAGTAGGGCATTAAAAAAAATTAATCGCGTCGGCCCTTAATCGCATCGCGATTAGCGCGTTAACGCTGATACTATAATTTATAGTATCAATTCATAACAAGAGTTATCTCAGGACACTTTACAGATAGAGTAGGTCTAGACTACACTATCATTTACAACAATTTCCCACGAGCAAGCATTTGTTGCAACAGTGACGAGGAAAAACTTCCTTTTAGGCAGAAACATCGGACAGACCCAGGCTCTTTGTTGGCCGGTTCGGACACAGACAATGATACAGATATACAGATATAGAGAAATATGATTCATAATTATAGCAGTTGGACTGATGAACAGTGACAATTACAGTAACAATAAAGATAATGGAACTATGACTAGAAATAGTAGTTGTAGCAGTTCAGATCATAGAGGGGGGGGTAGTAGGGCATAGCAGGCCGTTGTGGGCATAGCAGTGCGTAGCGGGGCATAGCAGGTAGTTATAGGCATAGCAGGGCGTAGCAGGGTAGTGTGGGGCATAGTAGGGCATAGCGTGGCATTGCAGGGTGTAGTGGCACATAGTAGGGCATAGTGTGGCATTGCAGGGTGTAGCAGGGCATAGTAGGGCATAGCGTGGCATTGCAGGGTGTAGCAGGGCATAGTAGGGCATAGAGTGGCATTGCAGGGTGTAGCGGCGCATAGTAGGGCATAGTGTGGCATTGCAGGGCATAGTAGGGCATAGTGTGGCATTGCAGGGTGTAGCGGGGCATAGTAGGGCATAGCGTGGCATTGCAGGGTGTAGCAGGGCATAGTAGGGCATAGAGTGGCATTGCAGGGTGTAGCGGGGCATAGTAGGGCATAACGTGGCATTGCAGGGTGTAGCGGGGTATAGTAGGGCATAGTGTGGCATTGCAGGGTAGTGTGGGGCATAGTAGGGCATAGAGTGGCATTGCAGGGTGTAGCAGGGTAGTGTGGGGCATAGTAGGGCATAACGTGGCATTGCAGGGTGTAGCAGGACATAGTAGGGCATAGTGTGGCATTGCAGGGTGTAGCAGGGCATAGTAGGGCATAGAGTGGCATTGCAGGGTGTAGCAGGGAAGTGTGGGGCATAGTAGGGCATAGTGTGGCATTGCAGGGTGTAGCATGGCATAGTAGGGCATAGTGTGGCATTGCAGGGTGTAGCATGGCATAGTAGGGCATAGCGTGGCATTGCAGGGTGTAGCGGGGCATAGTAGGGCATAGTGTGGCATTGCAGGGAAGTGTGGGGCATAGTGTGGCATTGCAGGGTGTAGCGGGGCATAGTAGGGCATAGCGGGGCATAGTAGATCATAGCGTGGTGTGGGGCATAATAGGGCACAGCAGGGTGTCTCATGTGGGGCTCAATGTTGCCTTAACAATCCTTTTGATACACATTTTGAAAAACTAAAATGCTTTGAGGGATGTCCTGGTTGGTTCATCAAAGCATCTCAGACCTCATAACCAGTTCAAATAATCTAACATTTGATGTAAAAATTAACAGAATAGCAGTGGACACATTTCAACCCTCTTATTGGTCCTTGTCCGCATATTTAGAGTCAACTTTAACAACAAAAAAACTGCTTGCTTTAGCTCAACAATCTACATCTTTGTTTAATCGTGATGGAAGTTTAGAAAGTTTTGTGATATTCAGGCATCAACATTTTTATTTTTTAAATGTATCAACCACAGCAACATAAAACTGTTTGTCATCTGCATAGCTACGTAAAAACAGATATTCATTTCAATTAGAAGAAGCATTTCTGGTATTGGTTAATCTTGTTCTTTGCACCTTATTGATAATTAGTTGTTCTGATACTATTTTTTCCATCCCAATACCGTTTCCAAAACATGAACCTGCGTATTAGCCGATACCGAGTACCGATCAGTGCGTTAAAAAAAACTGGCTCAGGTTACAGAGAATGAATGCCAAAGTTTTTTTTTTATTATCTACTTTGACAGTCAGTTTTAACTGAAAAACAACATAAATAAACTACTATAGCGTCGTTTTTTCAGGGCAAAATTACATGGTTTGAGTATTGGAAACAACTCTACATAACTCATCTTCATTGTTCATACTTGGTTTTATTTGCAGGATCCTACTTTGAGCTGCTGCACAACAATTTCCCTCTTGATAAATAAAGTTTTATCTCATCTTCATATAAACATTAAAAGCAAAAGAGGCCCCAAAATTGATCCCTGAGGAACTCCACATGTATATATTTTACGTTAGTGTGCATTCCTTTCATTTAATCTTCCACCTGTGTTGTTTTTGTTATGTGTCAGGGTGATCCGAACATCCTCCTACTTGCTGTACTCTCTGCACATCAACGCCTGTCTCTTCTACTGGGGCTCAGACTACGAAGGACTGGGATCCACCAAGTGGGTCTACAATGGAAAGGGCAACGCGTAAGAAACCACCGTCACTCTCTGGAATGAGTTTATGATGCTTCTGCTCCACACCACACTCAAATACACCGATATTGATTTGGGTTTCTTTTAGAAGCGTTTCCTGAATTGAACCACTGTCATCAGCAACAAAAATGTTCCACTTTCGTCTTGCTTTTACATTGCTACGTTTTGGTTTAAAAAGGAATATCTTCTGCCACGTTTCCTCCTCTCATTCCCCCTGCTCTGGCGTTCCCCCCTCTCATTCCCCCTGCTCTGGCATTTCCCCCTCTCATTCCCCCTGCTCTGGTGTTCCCCCCTCTCATTCCCCCTGCTCTGGTGTTCCCCCCTCTCATTCCCCCTGCTCTGGTGTTTCCCCCTCTCATTCCCCCCTGCTCTGGCGTTTCCCCCCCTCTCATTCCCCCCTGCTCTGGTGCTTCCCCCGTCTCATTCCCCCCTGCTCTGGCATTTCCCCCCTCTCATTCCCCCCTGCTCTGGCATTTCCCCCCTCTCATTCCCCCTGCTCTGGCATTTCCCCCTCTCATTCCCCCTGCTCTGGCGTTCCCCCCTCTCATTCCCCCTGCTCTGGCGCTTCCCCCTCTCATTCCCCCTGCTCTGGCATTTCCCCCTCTCATTCCCCCAGCTCTGGCATTTCCCCCTCTCATTCCACCTGCTCTGGTGTTCCCCCCTCTCATTCCCCCTGCTCTGGCGTTTCCCCCTCTCATTCCCCCTGCTCTGGTGCTTCCCCGTCTCATTCCCCCTGCTCTGGCGTTCCCCCCTCTCATTCCCCCTGCTCTGGGGTTTCCGAGCCCCTAAACCGGAGACATTAGGAAACACTTCTGACCCGTTTTGGTCGGGAATCTGCAAATGGAGACCTTTGGCAACACCGACACTGACGCCAATGTTTCTCCTCCTGATTGGGTCTTATCGGTCACGGCGTCTCGTTCTCTGAGACTAAAGCTACTAACATTACCATGGTAACTACCAGCAGTGGGCAGAGTCTCCACACTGCCTCCCGTTTATGTCCAGTATACCAGGATGTTGATGAGATATGAGGTTTGGGCGTGTTAGTTTAAACGGAGATTAGTTCTACTGGAGAGAGATCACTTTTTGCTCAAAACCAAAACGTAGGAATGTGAATGTAGCCTCAGGCAAGTACTTGGTATCGGCAGATATTAAATATTTTAAATATCGGGTCGCATCAGGGCTGAGAAAAGCTGATCGGGACATCCCAACCATTTTGTTTCTGTTTTCCACAGTTATATCCGCTGTTACTATTTTGCGGTGAAGACGTTGATCACCATCGGAGGACTGCCGGACCCCACCACCGTCTTTGAGATCTGCTTCCAGCTCATCAACTACTTCGTTGGCGTCTTTGCGTTCTCTATCATGATTGGTCAGGTCAGTTAACCATACATTTATTTATTTACTATTTGATTCATATATTACACAACCTTTGTGAACCTAAGCCTTTGTTAAACTTGTTTCAAGCACCAAAACAACTCATCCACATGGGTAAAGGGACCAAATTCATCTTTTTACACATTGTTCTCAGACAGATTTAGGCCTCACTTTCAGAAAGCTGTGTTTGTTCAGCACATTTTGATTTGAAACACAAGGTTTAAGGTTATATGCATGTACCCTTAAAAGGTGTGTTTAAGAAGATAAGTAAAAATAGAGGAAATCATCCATCTATCTCTATCTATCTATCTATCTATCCATCTATCCATCTGTCTATCTATCTATCTATCCATCTATCCATCTATCCATCTATCCATCTGTCTATCTATCTATCATCTATCTATCTATCCATCTATCCATCCATCTATCTATCTATCTATCTATCTATCTATCTATCTATCTATCTATCTATCTATCCATCTATCCATCTGTCTATCTATCTATCCGTCTGTCTATCTATCATCTATCTATCTATCTATCCATCTATCCATCCATCTGTCTATCTATCATCCATCCGTCTGTCTATCTATCTATCTATCCATCTATCCATCCATCTGTCTATCTATCTATCTATCCATCCGTCTGTCTATCTATCTATCTATCCATCTATCTATCCATCTGTCTATCCATATATCTATCTATCTATCTATCTATCTATCTATCTTTTGTCTCAGATGAGAGACGTGGTCGGTGCTGCGACCGCCAGTGAGAACTATTACCGCGCCTGCATGGACAGCACCATCAAGTACATGAACAACTACCACATCCCCTGGGACGTCCAGAACCGCATCAAGACCTGGTACGACTACACCTGGAAGAGCCAGGGCATGCTGGGTAAGCATCAGACTCTTACCTCCATCCTGGACTTTACATCTGCCCATAACACATACTGTCACTGCAAGAAAGCTAAATCTTAATCTTAAGAAACAATCACCTAACGAGTAATATTTCAGTGATATATAAGGACTTGTTTTTAGACGATGCATTTTAAATATCTTGTTAAGTGAAAGAGTCTTAACAACATCTTGTTTTGAGTCAGATAAAAAAACAAGCTTTTTAGGCATCTCGTAAGGTTTTTAAGCCTCTCTTTGGTCTATAAAAGATGAATAATCTTGTTTGAAGATCATATCTTATTTCAAGTAATCTGACCAAGTGAATAGTCACGTGTTCTGTAGTGAAGGTTTTAAATTTTACCAGCCACTCCATACGTGTATCATGCGTTCATTAGTTTTTTCAAAATAAAATAAAACGAAAAATACAAAAAACGGATAAAGGTTTCATCCAATTTTGATTTTTTGACGCAAATTGCGTTACCCGGAAATGACTGCTAGAACCATGACTGTGTGTGTGTGTGTGTGTGTGTGTGTGTGTGTGTGTGTGTGTGTGTGTGACAGAAAGGTGTGTCAGATGTTTGTTGGGTGACCATACAGGTGTTTTTAATGTTATCTGTTGATTGTTGGAGCAGACGATGCAAGAACATTTTTCTGTGTACATATAATGAGTTATATCTTATCTGACTAGGACGCTATCAGATATATATATATATATAGTTATTAGTAGTAGTAGTTTTTTGTTTTTTTTCATTTAGGTTTTGGAAACAAGTACCGGTAATGAGAAAATAAGTCATTTTTGTTTTTCCAATTTTTTGTTTTATTTTGAAAAACTAATGAACGAATGATAAACGGTTTCCACTCAATAGATTATAGATACATTTTTTGGGCGGGGGGCTGGTGAGTGAAGCAAATTTAAAATCCATTTGCATATTTTACCAGCATTTGGCTGGTTATTAGTGCTAATTTTGAACCCTGGTTTCAATATTAAAAACGTCACCATATTTGATCAGAAATGTTGTCCCTGGACGTATCGTGTTCAGTTCATTTGCATGTTTTTTTTAATCTGCAGATGAACAGGAGCTGCTGGTGCAACTTCCTACCAAGATGAGGCTGGACATGGCCGTGGACGTCAACTACAGCATCATCAGTAAAGTCGCTTTGTTTCAGGTCAGGAAGACAGAGAAATACCAAACATTTAGATTGTTTTTTACTTTGTGACACCTTGAAAGACATTCAAAGAAATTCTATTTCTGTTTAACTTGAAACAAAGATAAATTAAACTGACATTTGGTTTTCTTTCATGTGCCTGCATGGGCTTTTTCGTGAATTGAAAATGTGATGTTATTCTGCCTTTTAAAAGAGGCAAATATGTGTCTTTGTCTGTGTCTCAGGGCTGTGACAGACAGATGGTGTTCGACATGCTGACGAGGCTCAAATCTGTGGTCTACCTGCCCGGAGACTTTGTCTGTAAAAAGGTGAATGCACACCTGTCTCAATGTTAGAAAGCTGTGTGTGTGTGTGTGTGTGTGTGTGTGTGTGTGTGTGTGTGTGTGTGTGTGTGTGTGTGTGTGTGTGTGTGTGTGTGTGTGTGTGTGTGTGTGTGTGTGTGTGTGTGTGTGTGTGTGTGTGTGTGTGTGTGTGTGTGTGTGTGTGTGTGGGTGGGTGGGTGTGTGTTTACCTGGAGAATGAAGAATGCCAAAATAATAATTTCCCCATTTATTTATTTTTAGTATTTTGCTTACATCAGTCCTGCTGTATGTATATGTATTTAACTGCATCTATAATAGTTATGTCCCTGTGAACTTAACGTGTGTGTGTGTGTGTGTGTGTGTGTGTGTGTGTCTGTGTGTGTGTCTGTGTGTGTGTGTGTGTGTGTGTGTGTGCGTGTGTGTGTGTGTGTGTGTGTGTGTGTGTGTGTGTGTGTGTGTGTGTGTGTGTGTGTGTGTGTGTGTGTGTGTGTGTGTGTGTGTGTGTGTGTGTGTGCATGCCTACCTGCGTGTGTGTGTGTGTGTGGCAGGGGGAGATCGGCAGGGAGATGTACATCATTAAGCAGGGGGAGGTCCAGGTGGTGGGCGGTCCCGACCTGCAGACGGTGTTCGTCACCATCAGAGCCGGCTCGGTGTTCGGAGAGATCAGGTCAGCGCTTGTTCCTGTCGTTCTATTAACTCGTTTAAAAACTGTATGTGGGGCGGTCTTAAGTCTCAGAGTTCACTGGAGGAATCTATATAATGGTGTTTACACAACTTCACTGTCTGTCCGAACCCTCCTTTCCAGCACCTTGGAGTAGACTTTACCGGGGAGGCTGAGAAGTGTGATAACCCCTGTAATTGGCACACACCCTCTGGTCCCCCTTTTTAAAAAGGGGAACCACCACCCCGGTCTGCCACTCCTTAGGCACCGTCCCAGACTTCCACGCAATGTTGAAGAGGCGTGTCAACCAAGACAACCCCTCCACACCCAGAGCTTTAAGCATTTCTGGACGGATCTCATCAATTCCTGGGGCTTTGCCACTGTGGAGTTGTTTAACTACCTCAGCAACCTCCACCAGGGAAATTGATGCCAATCCCCCCTCATCCTCCAGCTCTGCCTCTACCATAGAGGGCGTATTAGTCGGATTTAGGAGTTCCTCAAAGTGCTCCTTCCACCGCCCTATTACCTCCTCAGTTGAGGTCAACAGCGTCCCATCCTTACTGTACACAGCTTGGATGGTTCTCCGCTTCCCCCTCCTGAGGTGGCGAACGGTTTTCAGAAGCACCTTGGTGCCGACCGAAAAGTCCTTCTCCATGTCTTCTCCGAACTTCTCCCACACACGCTGCTTTGCCTCTTTCACGGCAGAGGCTGCAGCCCTTCGGGCCCTTCGGTACCTTGCAACTGCCTCCGGAGTCGTCTGGGATAACAAATCTCGGAAAGACTCCTTCTTCAGTCGGACGGCTTCCCTGACCACCGGTGTCCACCACGGTGTTCGTGGGTTACCGCCCCTTGAGGCACCTAAGACCCTAAGACCACAGCTCCTCACCGCAGCTTCAGCAATGGAAACTTTGAACATTGTCCACTCGGGTTCAATGCCCCCAGCCTCCACAGGGATGCACGAAAAGCTCCGCCGGAGGTGTGAGTTGAAAGTCTGTTGGACAGGGGCCTCCTCCAGACGTTCCCAATTTACCCGCACTACCCGTTTGGGCTTACCAGGTCTGTCCAGAGTCTTCCCCCACCCCCTGACCCAACTCACCACCAGATGGTGATCGGTTGACAGCTCCGCCCCTCTCTTCACCCGAGTGTCCAAAACATACGGCCTCAGATCAGATGAAACGATTATAAAATCGATCATTGACCTTTGGCCTAGGGTGCTCTGGTACCAAGTACACTTATGAGCATCCCTATGTTCGAACATGGTGTTCGTTATAGACAATCCATGACTAGCACAGAAGTCCAACAACAAACAACCACTCTGGTTTAGATCAGGGAGGCCGTTCCTCCCAATCACGCCTCTCCATGTGTCTCCATCATTACCCACGTGCGCGTTGAAGTCCCCCCAGCAGAACTATGGAGTCCCCGACTGGAGCCCCATGCCAGGACTCCACTCAAGGTCTCCAAGAAGGCCGAATACTCCGAACTCTTGTTTCGGTGCATATGCACAAACAACAGTCAGAGTTTTCCCCACAACCCGCAGGCGTAGGGAGGCGACCCTCTCGTCCACCGGGTTAAACTCCAACGTAGCGGCGCTCAGCCGGGGGCTTGTGAGTATCCCCACACCCGCCCGGCGCCTCACACCCTGGGCAACTCCGGAGAAGAAAACAGTCCAACCCCTATCCAGGAGTATGGTTCCAGAACCAAGATTGTGCGTAGAGGTAAGCCCCACCAGATCTAACCGGTAGCGCTCCACCTCCCGCACAAGTTCCGGCTCCTTCCCCCACAGAGAGGTGACATTCCACATCCCCAGAGCCCGCCTCTGCTGCCCGGGTCTGGTCCATCGAGGCCCCTGACCTTCACTGCCACCCATGTGGCAGCGCACCCGACCCCAGCGGTTCCTCCCACAGGTGGTGGGCCCATGGGATGGAGAGATGTCCGCCACGTAGCTTTTTCGGGCTGTGCCCGGCCGGGCTCCGTGGCAAACCCGGCCACCAGACGCTCGCTGACAAGCCCTCCATCTGGGCCTAGCTCCAGACGGGGGCCCCGGGCTTCCTCCGGGCAGGGTCACTTCATCCCTTCCTCGATTTTTCATAGGACTTTTGAACCATTCTTTGTCTGGCCCCTCACCTGAGACCACTTTGCCTTGGGAGACCCTACCAGGAGCACAAAGCTCCAGACAACACAGCCCTCAGGTTCATAGGGACACACAAACCTCTCCACCACGATAAGGTGATGGTTCCCGGAGAAGTTCTCGCTCCCAACTTGTAAAATACGGACGCTTGGTCAGTGTCTCTCAGCATCAGATACTGATGCACAAATCCCCTTTTTGCGTGGAACGCACCAGGCAGAGCAGCAGCTGGACCACGGCGCTGTAAGATGACGTAGTATTAAGATCGACAACGGCAGCGAGTACAGTGTTTTCCCTAGGTTTGTGAAAGACTTAGGTGCACAGATTTGGCGGGGGGTGTAGGAGTCCTCCCTCAAAAAGGGGTTTTTCAATAAAAAACATAAGCAATTTCATCATTTTGTACCATTATTATCACCATTTCTGTTTTTAAAACGTTGGAAAAGCTAAAGCAGATTAAACAACAACAATCATAAGTTCTGAAGAAGGTAATTTAGTCAGTTTTGATGCTCAAATTGATTTTACATTCATTCGACTTAGGTGGTTCCCAAAATGGCTTGGGTGCTGCACCTAAACCTTATAATGGTAGGGAAAACCCTGGAGTAGTATGAAAGACCGAAATGTCGTGTAAGGAGGTTTGTTGGGGGCGTGGTTGGGTCAAACAACACAGGACTTTCCCCCAGGAGACCGGGGTTCATGTCCCGTTCTTGTCAACCGCGTGTCACTGAAACATACATTTTGTTACCCCACCCACCATCTTTTCCTAACCTTAACTGTCCCGTTTTTGTGCCGCATGTCAATTAAACGTACGTCCCGACCCAGAGCGTCAAATAGTGACGCCAAGAGTCCTGACCAAGCGCGTCAAAATATGATGCTAAAGGAGACTTTTTGCGTCAATAACAAAACGCCAAAGGCACCTGACCAAGCGTTGCTTTTTGATGCAACGGGAGTTGCAATGTGATGTTCTGGATGGATGGAAAGGACTCAAGGCTTCATACTTTTAAAGCATGTGCAGTAGAACTACACGGCTCCAAACTTTTAACGTTACCAGCATTGAAAATGTTTCTTTTAAATACAGTTTTTCTTGTGTTCTTAACTGTTTTCTCTGAAATTTGTGAGAAGTCTGACAGCTCTCTCTTGTCTGTGGTTGGTCAGTTTGCTGGCGGGAGGCGGAGGGAACCGACGTACGGCCAACGTTAAGGCGCACGGATTCGCCAACCTCTTCATCCTGGATAAGAAGGACCTGGCAGAGATCTTGGTGCACTACCCAGAGTCCCAGAAACTCCTCCGCAAGAAGGCCAAGTAAGACACAGTCCTGTCTCTGAAACACCCAACTCTGTATGAACAGAGAAAGAGGGAATCTTTTATTCTTATTATGTCCATTATTTTTCTGCGTTTTGCTGGCTTTTTATGGAGCGCTTGTTCTCCAAGTTGAGACATCTGAGGCTACATTTACATTGCTACGTTTTGGTTTTTAATGCGGAGTTTTGAGCCAAAAGCGATCTCCGTGCACACTAAAGTTATGTCCTCTAACCTGTCATGTGTCTCTGTGTGTTGTCCTTTAACCTCAGTATATTAGAGACATGCTCGTTAGATATGAACCAGCAACAACCCTCAGATCCACAGGCAGTGGTCTCTCAACCATCCCTCGCTGTAACTCGAGAGCAGGGGAGGCTGCTTTCTGTGTCTATGCCCCAATGATATGGACCACCCTTCCAGTGGAACTGAGAGAGGCCTCCACACTGAACACTTTCAAAAAAAGGCTAAAAACCTTGCTTTTTACAAAAGTGTACTGGATAACTGAGTTTGTCGCTGTTCAATGTTGATCTTTTGATCTTTGGTTTGTGTGTGTGTGTGTGTGTGTGTGTGTGTGTGTGTGTGTGTGTACGTGCGTGCGTGCGTGCGTGCGTGCGTGCGTGCGTGCGTGCATGTTCGATACATGTTTTGTATATATTTTACTCTGTATAACCGAACAAGTACAACAAAGTATTATTTTATGTCGCTTTTGTACGAAGCACATTGTGTTACATTAACTTGTATGAAATGTGCTATAGAAATGAAGTTTGATTGATTGATTGATTTAACCCATCATGTGTCTCTGTGTCGGTGCAGGACGATGTTGACGAAGGACAAGAAGCCGGATGAGAAGGGTGCGACTGCAGCAGCGATGCAGGTCATCCCGCCCAGA
This sequence comes from Sander vitreus, assembly GCF_031162955.1. Classification (NCBI taxonomy): domain Eukaryota; kingdom Metazoa; phylum Chordata; class Actinopteri; order Perciformes; family Percidae; genus Sander; species Sander vitreus. Next base: position 40,935,832 of record NC_135855.1, on the reverse strand, counting down.
CTGGACACCCCCAAGATGTTCAAGGCGGCGCTGAAGGTGGCGCAGCAGGAAGGAATTGAGGGCGTCTTCTCCAAACTGAGGAAAAGCTACGAAGCATCTGAGGTGAGACAGAAGTTCATGCTGCTCCACTGAACGCCTGACAGCGGTGGAATGTAACTAAGTACATTTACTCCAGTACTGTACTTCAGTCCAAATGTTGAGGTAATTGTACTTTACTTGAGTCTTTTCTTTTCGTGCCACTTTCTACTTCTACTCCGCTACATTTCAGAGAGAAATATTGTACTTTTTACTCCACTACATTCATCTGTTACAGCTTTAGTTACTAGTTACTTTAGTTACTCCGCTACATTCATCTGTTCCAGCTTTAGTTACTAGTTACTTTAGTTACTCCACTACATTCATCTGTTACAGCTTTAGTTACTTTACACATTAAGATTCCTGCACACAAAACACATGTAGTTTATAACATCTGATTTTTTATTCTAAATAATACTAGCCAACAATATACCAGCCTACAAGTCCAGCTGAGATGATTAGACCATTAGACCAAACACACAACTGTTTGGAAAGACAGAAAGAACGACAGGAAAGAAAAGAGAAAGACAGAAAGAAAGGAAAGAAAGAAAGACGGAAGCAGACAGGAAAAGGGATATAAGGATTTTTCTTCACTTTCTATTCTTTATGGACATTTTCCTGATGATACTTCAAGACTTTTACTTAAGTAACATTTTCACTGCAGGACTTTTACTTGTAACGCAGTATTGTTACAGTGTGGTATTAGTACATTTACTGCAGTAAAGGATCTGAATACTTCTTGGCAGTAACGTGCAGAGAAACTGAAGATGAAGGAAAACAAAACAGAAAGCGTAACATTACTTTTTAAATGTTTAAAAAGAACGTATTAATTAAATGAAGTAACAGATTCCATTCATTCATGCAAAGTAACTATTACATTTTTATTTATTTTTTATTTTTTGAAAAATGTGTTTGTTAACATTTTTCACAATTAAACACGTCACATTGTACAGTTCCAAACTTACAGAAGTGTACTTTGACCACTCAAGTCTACATTGTGTCACGTGATAAAAACGAAAATGTAGTGGACAAACAGGAACAGCAAACATAAGTCAAAATCATCCCAAAAATTATATATCAAATGCTTTATCAATTAAATTTAAAGTGCCCATATTATGCTCATTTTCAGGTTCATAGTTGTATTTTAAGGTTGTACCAGAATAGGTTTACATGGTTTAATTTTCAAAAAACACCATATTGTTGTTGTACTGCACAGCTCTCTCTCACTGCTGCAGATCCTCTTTCAGCTGGTCTCTGTTTTAGCTACAGAGTGAGACCTCTTTTCTTCTTCTTCTTCTGTACTATCTTTGATTGCACTCGCACATGCTCAGTAGCTCAGATGTAGATCATGTCAGCTAGCTAGCTCCATAGACAGTAAAAGAAAGGCTGTTTCTCCACCGTCAGTCAGTTACAAGGCAGGATTAGCTGGGAGACTTCTTCTAAATGAGGGCGCACATGGAAGTAGTTCTTTTGTAGATTATGGTGAACTTGTGTGTGTTGTAGCAGTGCTTTGCTATTGAGAATGAGGTAGCATGCTAGCGTTAGCATTAGCATTAGCATGCTACGAGCTAACAGTTGTGGTTAGCCAGCTCGTTTCGGCTTGTGACATCACAAGCCGTGCCGATTTTGAACAGCTCACCCAGAGACTGAAGACAGGACACATTCAGAAACCGTATCTCACTCAGAACAGCGTGGAGGGATTTTTTACAAAGTTTGTATGTGTGTGGAAGCACCAGAGACACAGAAGAACACCCCAAATCCCAGAAAAAGTGTTTTTTTCATAATATGGGCACTTTAAGGTAGTCTCATTGTATTACAGTTTTAGCTCACATTACCAGGTTTACATTAGTCAGCATTCAACCCTCCTCTTTATTCATTAAAGGAGAACTCCGGGCAATTTTTACGTTAATCTTGATCGCTATAAGTATGCGAGTACTGTCGATGGCAAAGAAAACGAGCCGAATCGGTGCTAGCAACATGGAGCTGCTGCAGCTAATGCCGAGAGCTCCCACTTAGCTAAAACAGCAGTTTTGGGGGCATATCATAAAGAGTGCCTTTGTGCCTCTTAACAGACACAAAATGCAATTAAAATGTCTGTGCAACATGAACAGGGCCCTTACATGACAACAAGATGCGTTTTCAGCTCAGACATTGTTTAAATTCACCTACCCTGTTAGCCACTGAGTACAGTAATAGCGTTACTGAAGGCTAGCTCTAGCTCCATAGTTACGTTATTCCAAGCTTCTTCCCTTGTGAACACCTCCGTTCTTCACTCTTCACACACTACACTCCGATCTGCACACTGCTTTTCCTGCTACAACTGAATTCCCGCGGGACTTCAGCGCAAGACTACAGCCAGCCTTCTGTAACGCTGTTACTTTACAAGAAACAGGCATCATTTGGCCCGTTTCCATGTAGTTACATAGTCACTGATATGATCATAACCACTACAGTGCTCAATTACCTATTTTTGAGGGGGAAATAAACTTTTTTTCGCCGCAAAACTTTCGCTGCGAAAGCATGAACTGTTCTCTGGAGGACATCCACCAGACCAGCGGGCGCCTGTGGATTGTTGTCGGCCGCGGCAGGCGGGGAGGAAGTAGAAGGATGCCGGTCGGGCCCGCTAGCCTGGCTACGGCAACTAACTCACAGTTCGCCACTGCAGAGACTACTATTCACCAACGCCAGATGGATCGCACACAAAATGGATATATATGCTACAAATACACACAGAACTGCTGCTTGATGATTATTACCGAAGCCTGGCTGAACACACTCACTCATCCCAGACGGCAGCTAGCGGCTAACAGGGTAGATGAATTTAAACAATGTCTGAGTTGAAAACGTTTTAGCTAAGTGGGCGCTCTCGGCATTAGCTGCAGCAGCTCTATATTGCTAGCACCGATTTGGCTCGTTTTCTTTGCCATCGACAGTACTCACATACTTAGTGCGATCAAGATTAACGTAAAAATTACCCAGAGTTCTCCTTTAACTCCATACCTTTCACGAACAAGTTAAATGCTCCCCAACTCCTCTCAAATAATTCTTGCTTCCCTTTCTGTACATATGTTATTTTTTCCAGAGGAAAGGTTGTTAACATTTGCCGAACCCAATCTGTCGGTCTGCTTGACTTTTTCCAAAATAATGCGATTGATTTTTTTAGCGTGCAAAAGACACAAATCTATCATTATTTGTTCACTTTTTGTGTACTTGTGATCTTTGTAGAGTCCTAAAATAAAAAAGCTGGGTTCATCATTTCTATTGTTTTTTGAATTTCCTCCCAAAAAGCTTTGACCTTACTGCATTGCCAAACACAGTGAAATAATGTACCCTTTTCCGTCAAGCATTTTATACATAGATCTAACTGTTCATTTTTTAAACCAAACATTTATTTTTCCAGGACAAAAGATTTACAAAATATTTTGGTGGTTTATCAAATCAAAGATTCTCCTCGGCTGTTCCTAAAAAACAATACAGGACTTTCCCAGGAGACCGGGGCTCACGTCCAGCGTGTTGCAGTTCCTTTCCGCGTTATTCTCTTTCTAACCACAACCGTCCCGTTGTTGTCGGGCGTGTCCGGGCGCGTGACGGCTGTTCCAACGTTTTTGGGTGAAAATTACAAAGTCGTAGAACTCAAAGCTGGTTCACGAAGAGTTGTGAACTTCACACCGTTTGATAATAAATATGTTTCATATTTGAGAAAAAATATAATTTGGGACCAAACTGCTGCAGGAAATGTTTTTTGGTTCATGGGAAGTTTTGTATTGGAAAAGGAGGGAGAACATATAAAGGAGGAGGGAAGAAAGGGAGCACAGCCCAGTCTCATGGCAGTTCGTGAAATGGTTACGTTATTTAATCTAATTTCGTGATCACAGCACGACAACGGTAGGGAATAGTATGAATAGCAGAAAATCTGCGTAGGGAGGTTGGTCAAGGGGATGGATGGGTCAAACAATACAGGACTTTCCCAGGAGACCGGGGCTCACGTCCAGCGTGTTGCAGTTCCTTTCCGCGTTATTCTCTTTCTAACCACAACCGTCCCGTTGTTGTCGGCGTGTCCGGCGCGTGACGGTTCCTTTCCCAGTTTTTCTTTCCTAACCTCAACCGTCCCGTTGTGGTGTTTCATGTCCCCGTTGTTTCGTGCCACAGAGACCGTGTCCCTGTGTGGCGGTCCGTCCTGTTGTTATCGCCGGCGTGTGGCGTTTAATTTCCGTGACCGAAAACGTTCGAAAATCGTGACCTGTACACATATCAAAAAATAAAAATAACGTGACTATTTACAAACTGGCGTGAGACCGGGTTGGGGAGCAAGACAAAGAAAAAGAAAGATTGATTGATGCACTGCTCTTGTCATCTTTTCCTTTTTTTCCTCCCTCCCAGGCTCTTCCCTCCATTTCTCCCTCTCTGAGGCGCCGCAGCTCTTCGCTTCCTCTCGCTCTGGTTCAGGACACCGCCGCCGTATCGGAGACCGCTGCCGTGTCAGAGACCGCTGCCAGCCTGTTGATCGTCACGATGACTCCACAACCAGAAGGAGGGGAGCTGCTCACGGTGGAGGAGAGGAAGAAGTGACAGACTCGTAAACGTTGAATATTTCAGGAAACATGTTATGGAGAAGAGTCGTAATATTTCACGAAAGAAATTGGGGTATTTCAGTAATAACGGCGTGAAAAAAGTCAAAATATTTTAGGAAAAAAGTTGAAATATCTCAAGAAAAAAGGAAGGAATGACAGGATGCTGCTGTCCCTACAAGAGAGACTCTGCTTCCTAGAATGCCTTGCAGCAGCCTCCAGAGAAGAAATGTGGGTGGAGAGAGAGAACAACAAACCCTAGTGCATTTTGGTCTCTGGATTTTCTTCATGTTGGGAAACATGTTTTCATCCTCCTGTTTTTTTGGCACATTTTGAATTTGTGGACAACAAATGAAGAATTTTAAGGCATAGTGCCAATAATATGACACCTAAATTGCGATTAGGGATGGGTATTGACAGGGCTGTAATACTTCTTCCACCGCTGATAATGGAATCCTAACGATACACATCCCTAATTGCGATTATACAACAGTTACCAAGAAAATAAAAATTACAATCAAACTGTATTCATAATGTGAGGCTCTCAAAATAAAAACAATAAAAAAGCTAGTCTATATCCACAACGTTCCACTTCTGGGATTGCTCCTGTGCCGCAATATTT
>NC_135855.1:40910567-40920567 GCF_031162955.1 Sander vitreus | reverse complement strand
CCATTTTGATGCTACCAAACCATCGCCTCCCGTTAGCATCCCGTTAGCATCCCATTGACTCCCACTCATTCTGACGTCACTTTGACAGAGAATACCTTTACATCTGAAGAGTTTAAAGACTCTATGTGTCCGTTGTTTATTTCTAAAGAAACACGACAATGAATAAAAGGCTCCATTACCTTGTAGCTCACGTTATGGCTCCGTAGCAGACGTTGTTATAACAATAGGCTAACGATTGGGTCATAACCACGAGACTTCCTGTCTCATAGTAGAGGAGTTACCGTATAGTACAGGAGAAGCTCTCAGGCAGTTTGGACTTCCATCAGCTGTTTAAGTGTAATGACTAATGTTAACTATCATTGTAGTGATCAATAATGAGCCTGTGTCTATGTTATCTCCTTACATATACCTACGCTCTCCGTCTCTGCTAGATTGGGAATGATTGAGATTTCTCTTGGCACAGCTACCAGAAGACTTCCAACTTTCAGACAGGTTGCTCACGTCACATCTACGTCTTCAAGCTCAGTTGGAGGCTGCTCAGTAACGCTCAGCCATCACCGGGAAAGAGCTTCTAATAGAGTTCAACAGAACTTTTGGCGTCTATATGAGCATATACAATCGCTGAGTCATGTCGTAGCTGGTTTTAAGGCTACCATCGACGGTTACGATGTTATGGCTTATACTCCAATTTGTCAATGGAGAAATTGCATTGTATTTTTACTCCCGTACCCGAGGTTGTCGGGACTGTTGAGCTCTATCGTCGCATTCTATTTACCTCGCAACTCAGTTTTAACGAGGTCAAAGTCGTAAACACGCCCCCTGACCTCGCATTTACGAGCTCGGAACTCGTACAACCTCGCAGTAGCCCTTGTTCAAAGTCCAACATGGCTGCCCTCTGTATCAACAGTTGTGAAAAGCTGCAGTAACATGAAGTTATAAACACTTCTGTCTTATTTGTGTCACTAAATCAGTCGTTCACACAGGCATGGTCAACTTCTATCTGTGGACATGTTACGCTGTTTGCATGTACAAAAAAACGGCGTAATGCGTTGTTATCAACTGGTATTGCTAACAATAGCTAACCGGGCTAGAGCTAATGAAAACAATGAAAATCCGACTTTTAAATAGAAAGCATTCAACTCGGGTATGACGTCATTCCCAGCTCCGGCTTCCGAAGCCAGAATACTTCACTGGTCTCCGTCCAGAGCGAAGGGATCTGTTGGTCCATTTCCAGCCGTTTCCAGCAACCTTCAGGCTGAACAGGAAGTCACACAAACACTCACATCCTGTTAGGTCCGATTCCGATTTAATAAAATGTTATCAGACCCATATATCAGCTTGTACACATGTCTCCAGTTGTTTTTATTCACACAGAGTAGCTGACACAAATCTAACCAGCATGCATAGGCCGAGTTTGACATTCGAGCCATTGGGGGCAAAAAAAAAAAAAAAAGCACGAGCACATATGGACAAAACAAACATGCTAAATAAACATATATGTTTATTTTTAAAGCACATTTTAAATTACATTGTAACAATTTAACAACTCGCCCTTATGACATCCAATCACGGCACGGCTGTCTGGGAACGCAATAGACAGACGATGGCGGGACGCCCCGACACTTACATTCAACTAAAATGTAACAGTGAGCACTCAGTGTTGGACCTCCAGTCTGTTGAGACGCCTCTCCAAACGCAGAAACCAAGAGCAGTCACACCATAAAACGTTAAGACACGTTAAGAAAAAAGATCCGTATTTTGCCGTAATCCAATGACACGGAAAAAATGGAATCCACAGCGATCAGGAGATCCACAAACAGAGTCCCGGTGTATCCAGCACGGCCAATACGGGCGTCACATTCACCTGCCAGCTCCAAACAGGTGAACGAGGCCTCTCCACTTCGCCGTTTAAACAAAGTGGAATAAAACATCGGCTATACAAGTCCAAATCTACGCAAAACGCACAATCAATAAGTAAGCTGACATCACATGTATATAGGCTACATGGCATTTAGGCAACGTTGGCACGGCAAGATGTCCAGACTAGTGCAACAGTCATTTTCGTTTTTTGCGTCCTGCATATGCGTCCTGACAATGGTCTCAGGTGAGAGCAGTATATGAAATCAGATGTATTACCTACCACCATTTGGTTGTTTTGTGTTATTTAAAATATTTATAAAAGATCTGGTCATGCCAGACGTAATTATTCCACTCATTTTTGAAACTGTGCAATTTCCCAGTTTCAGCCACCAAGGGGGGGCAGTGCTCCCCCCCCCCCCCAAACTCCGCGTATGCCGGCATGCATTGGGTGCAGACCTGGCTGGCTCATCTCCAACGAGCCTATTAATGCTACGCAGTCTCTCAGAGACAGAACAACTATCCCTCCCAGTTTTGTGATCCGCTCCGTGTTTTGTGTGCCTCTCTCTCTCTCTCTCTCTCTCTCTCTCTCTCTCTCTCTCTCTCTCTCTCCCCCCCCCCCCCTCCTGAAGGTGTTGAGACTGGCTGCAGCCTGCTGCACTCACACTCAGCTCCCATTGAACAGCAGTGGACTCAGTGCTACAGGCAGACCTACTGGAAGAAGGCTTGTTTTTGGGCTGGAGCCTCTGACTCTGCAGGTACGTGACACCTTGTTGACGAGTCTCTGAGCAGACTGGCTTTCTCCTTCTCTTTCTCTTCACTGGGTTTCAAAGTCTGGGAGGGACTCAAAGTCCACAGCAACAAGAAAAACGTGCAGACTTTACTGCACAAACTCCTCTGTGTGACTGTGTGATCACCATTATTGTTGTCGGATGAATCATTTTGAGTTACTTTTGGCTTGTTGGGGGGGGGCGGGGGGGATTTTGGCTGCTCTTTTTTTCTGCCTGTAACCCGAGTGTTGTTGTGTTGCTGTTCAGACTGTGGAGCCGTGTGCAGAGTTTGGAAAGTAAAAAGTCGAGACTTTATTTGTTTCTTTTTGACATTTTAGAGTCCCAAACAGCTCCGAGTTGCAGCGATAAAGGAGTTCGAGGTTGGGTGTTTTTGTGTGTTTCATTGAGGACTCTTATTGAGGTGGGTGTGAACTCAGCACTGAAGGAATGTGATTGGCTCAGAGCTGCAAACACACAGGGGTGTGTCTGTACAGTAGAGGTCCACAGTAGTGCTTCAGTCACTCAGTCAGCCGAGCTTTATTACTAAAAGCACCTTTCACACAAAACTAAAGGCAAGTCAAAGTAATGGACATTGATTTAAACACAGAGATGGATAGACAAGTGGATGTAGAGACAAACAAAGTGGATGTAGAGACAAAAAATGTGGATTTAGAGACAAAAAAGTGGATTTAGAGACAAAAAATGTGGATTTAGAGACAAACAAAGTGGATTTGGAGAGAAGAAATGTGGATTTAGAGACAAACAAAGTGGATTTAGAGACAAAAAATGTGGATTTAGAGACAAACAAAGTGGATTTAGAGAGAAGAAATGTGGATTTAGAGACAAACAAAGTGGATTTAGAGACAAAAAATGTGGATTTAGAGACAAACAAAGTGGATTTAGAGACAAAAAATGTGGATTTAGAGACAAAAAAGTGGATTTAGAGACAAAAAAAATGTGGATTAGGATACAAAAAATGTGGATTTAGAATAATGCACACTAAGCCAAATACAATATTGATAGTTAAAAATGAAAAAGCAGCTTCTCCGGGTGTTCACGATGTGTTTGTTGGGCCGGTTGATGTCGCGATGACGATTAAAAACCAACGATACGTTGTGCAGCCGTGGTGTCTTGTATTGTAAGTTTTTTTTGATGATTTTTTTCTATGTTGTTGGACATAAACTATTCATTCATTCATTCATAATGACTTGGAATGTAGTTGGCCAGATGTAACGCAGAATTGGGTAGTAATTAGTCTTACTTCATGCTTCATGAACGGGAGAAACGGAGCAGGTCGGAGGGCCAACACATGGAGGTTAATGTTTGTTTATTTGGAGTTATTTCCCTGAACGTGTTTTAGGGTTTCAGCTCTGGATCCTCTGAGTCACTGATTAACAGGAAACCTCGAATGAGGCGGGAGGGTTGGAGGGTTGGAGGGGGGGGGGTGTCATCGTGTTTCATCATGTTGCCATGGTGACGCAGTTTAGTAATGAAAGTGTTGTAATAATCATCAGCGTTGGCAGACAGATGCAGCGTGATGAAGAAACATTGGTTTACAGTTGGTCCCATCTGCTCCGACTTTAATCCTCCGCTCGGTCAGTTACTGTCACACAGACACACACACAGACACACACACAGACACACACAGACACACACAGACACACACAGACACACACACACAGAGACACACACAGAGACACACACAGACACACACACACAGAGACACACACACACACACACAGACACACACAGACACACAGACAGACACACACACAGACACACACACAGACACACACAGACACACACACAGAGACACACACAGACACACACACACAGACACACACACACAGACACACAGACACACACAGACACAGACACACACAGACACACACAGACACACACAGACACAGACAGACACAGACAGACACAGAGACACACACAGACACACACACAGACACACACACACACGCACGAATTTACGCGTGCACGTAGCACACACACACAGACGCACGAATACACAAATACACACAGACCTGCACGCACAGACACAGACGCACGAATACACGCACGCATGCACGTAGCACACAGAAGCACAGACAAACACGCACGTACACACACATGCACGTAACACACACACACACACACACACACACACACACACACACACAGCAGTCTGATAATAATACTTTTTATTTGTAGAGCACTTTTCATTGACAAATCAATCCCAAAGGTCTACAGGAGATTAAAAACAGAAGCAAAAGAAAGAAATCAAGAGAAACAATAACACGATAGAGACGTACGAGAGAGCTTGCTTAAGAAGAAAGGGTTTTAGGCCCTTCTTGAATGAGTCAGCGGTTTGTGTAGCCCTCAGGTGGTCTGGGAGGAAATTCCACAGGCGAGCAGCTGAGCAGAAAGCCCGATCCCCCGCGGTGTGGAGCTTGGTCCTGGGGGGGTTGAAGGAGGACTTACGTGAGGGGGGTCTGTGGTGCGAGTAGCTCTTTGAGGTAGGGAGGGGCATTGCTGTGGCTGCACCGCTGGATGAACTCAGTCCTGTATGAGACAGGAAGCCTGACTGTAAATCATGACTCACTGGGATTTCACTCAGATCTGTGAAACCTAGAGCAGATCTCACATCGACAGTAGTCACTTTCAGACCGGAGGGATTTTTGCAGTTCCTAAAACCCTTTTTTTTCTCGTGTTCCCGACTGGACCAATTTGGGGATTATTAAGTTCCTCTGGCCACAGTTCCTGTAAGGGCCCTGACACACCAAGCCAATAATCGTCCGTCTGACAGTCTGGCGAGGTCGGTGACTCGAGTCTGGTCGGTGTGTTCATACCGTCGTCCGTTGGAGGAGCTGTCGTCCTTCATTTGGGCCGACCTGACATGCTCAGTCGGAGACAGGGCAGTCGGGACTCACCTGCAACTGCACGGCCTGTTTCTCTCTTCAAATGTCTTCAGAAACACGTTTCGGCGAACTATTTTAGGACAATATGAGATGGTATTCTGAACGAGACGCCATGACAGTCTGGCTGTGAATTTCTGGAGAAACCAGACCCACGTGACGCGTTCGTCCAATCAGCTGCCGGTTTTCATTTTCTGGGAAACAATACAGAGACGCGCCGCCTGCTGCTATGGAGACTATTACGTTCCACGCACGCGCAGAGCGTACGCTCAAGTCGGCGTCCCCTCAGTGTGTTTTGAGGCATTTTTTTGGACCTCTGGGACCCGACTGATCAGTCCGACTGGCTCTTCTGCCGACGGTCGGCCGTCTGGTTGGTGTGTAACAGCTCTAACTCTTTCAGCGCCTACTTCAGGGCAGGGTCTTTCCCCTTTTCCGCATACTGGTGCTTAGATGTTATAATAACAAAAGGTCAGTCCCTGTGGCCACTTGGCCAGTGTGAATGCAAATGGAAAAACCAGTTTTGGGGGAGAGTGGTTAGTAGAACGGTGTCAAAACCAGAGTTTATGGGTGTGCTTTTCTTACTGCATGTCACTTTTTTTAAAACAGCTTTTTTCTTTATTTTTTGTTGTTTTTTGTTCCGACTTTTTTGTGGCTTTCTCAGACATTTGTCACCTTTTTGTAAATTTGTTGGTATTTCCGACATTTTTGTACGCTTTTTGTTGACATGAAGTCCTTCAACAGTCATCAGAAGAGTTCTTTAGCCATCAGAGAATTTAGCAAATCAAGCAAAACAATGATAATTATTTTAACAACAACCTGTTTAACAGCCTGAATATGAAAACTGTCTCTCTCTGTCTCTCTCTGTCTCTCTGTCTCTGTCTCTGTCTCTCTCTGTCTCTGTCTCTGTCTCTCTCTCTCTCTCTCTCTGTCTCTCTCTGTCTCTGTCTCTCTCTGTCTCTCTCTCTCTCTCTCTCTCTCTCTCTGTCTCTGTCTCTCTCTGTCTCTCTGTCTCTCTCTGTCTCTGTCTCTCTCTGTCTCTGTCTCTCTCTGTCTCTATCTCTCTCTGACATGCTGCTGACAGGAATAAATACTAGAAGACATACCAGTTACAGAGCTTTACTTTTCACAGATATATGTACTACAAATGCATGAGAACAGGCTGGTCTGGTCCTGCTGGATCGATGTAGATCCTCTTTTTTAAACTGTCCATGATCATTATAAATCCCAGGTCAGACCAAAGATTTGCGACCGTTTTAGATCGTTGCAGAGAAAAGTTTCAGCGGTCTGAACCGGTCTGTCTCAGCTCGACTCAAACAGCTGATGTTGGTGCCTGCGACTCAGCTGTTGGAGTCTCCGGAGGCTGGTTTTAGAACGTAAGAGACGTCTCCTGTTTCAACAGCCAATAGAGAAGTCAGCTGTTGGAGTCTCCGGAGGCTGGTTTTAGAACGTAAGAGACGTCTCCTGTTTCTACAGCCAATAGAGAAGTCATCCTATAAAGTCAGCTACAATAAAATGATCCATAATCCATTTTAATTCTGTTACAAACTGTTAACGGATGCTCAACGTGCGCCCGCGAGCACGTACGGTGGAGCGAGCTAGAGAGTGACTGAGCAGGACAAAGCCGTGACTCAGAGAAATAAAACGTGTTTTCGCCGATTCAGCAGTAGAAATGTAACTGTAGCACGCATCTCGCTATCACTAAGGTTATCCACGTTCATATTTAGACGCAAAAAAATGATATATAACCCAGCTACAAAAAGCCTGGAAGTCAGAAGTTAGGACGGAAGTACAAAGAGGCATTGCTATGGAGATGATACACCGTCTCGTCTCGTCTCGTTGGTGTGAACTGGCAGCTCTCAGAACGCTGCAGACCGACGCGTTGCAAGTAGTTGCAAGGTTACACTCGTCTGGTCCAGTCTTTGGTCTGAACAGGGCTTAACAGGACTGAAATAGTTACATTCTTATCCTAGGATAAGACAGGATTTTCAGCTGTTTTTGGCCAGGTTTGCATAAACAAACAAGGAATTAGTCTCGGGTTAATCTTTGCTCTCATAGTACAACACTCACTTCACATTTGAAGAATAAAAACAGTATAACAATACCATTTTACAAAAAATATCCAATAACAATTGAAGAAAGGGAAGGAATAGTGCAATATCAGTATATGTATAGTGCAAGGCAGTTCAATGCAATAATGACATGGTAATGGTAATTCTGTGTGTCACATTCAGACAGACATGTTTCCGAAGACACGTCTGGGGAAGCGTTCTCCTTTTGGGGCGTTGGTGGTGAGCTCCTCCTGCCCGCCGGCGGGACCGGGCCAGGAGACGGGTGAGACCGCCGTCAGCATGGCAACGGCAGCAGGGCAACAGGCCGTCGGCAGAGTCAAAGGTCATTGCGGGCTGAAGGTGAGAGCAGGAAAACATTAAGTGACTAATGTGAACGCCAGTGAAATTGGTCCAGTATTCAAACACGAAACAAAGTGCAATGTAACTTTAGCGGGCAATTGTGCACCGCCAGTCAGCGTCCCCTAAAAGTTCAGTTGTTGCCGCTGACAGACTCAGATTATTATTCTAAGAGTCTGACAACATTATGAAAGGATCCCTACAGAGATAGACCTTTTAGTTAAAGAGTAAGATCCTTTTAGTTTAACATGAAACAGCCCCGAAATCCCCATCACCAAACCCACCAGACTCCATGTAAATAATCAGAACTTTTAGCATCGTAAAACACACTTCATTCAAAGTGGACAGAAACTAAATAAAACTATCAAAAGCAGTCTTGGTTCATCTTTCCACTGTTCCAACAATCACCACTCTGGTTTGGTTGAAATAAACCCTTAATTCACCCATTTACATGTGGAGATATGCTGGCTCTATACACGCTAAAAGTCCTGATTATTTACATGGAGTCTGGTGGAAATATGCTGGCTCTATACACGCTAAAAGTCCTGATTATTTACATGGAGTCTGGTGGGTTTGGTGGTGGTGAGTTTTCTTTAACAAAAATGATCTTACTCTTTAACAAAAAGGTCTATCTCTGTAGGGATCCTTTCCTTAATGTTGTCAGACACTGAGAATAATAATCTGAGTCTGTCAGCAGTAAAAACTGAACTTTTAGTGGACGCTGACTGATGCTGAACATCTGTCCTGTAGGGTTACGTTATAGAACGGTTCACGGTCAATACTGGACCGATGTCAAAGATTATTGTCCCATCAGTCACTTAGACACCAATGCATGGGGAAATAGGGTCCAGGTTGAAAGATATAATTACCGTTTAATATAAAATAACAAAAATAGATAAAGGTGTTCACATATTTCTGTCCAGTCCGAGTGTAGATACCCATTTATTTTAGATTAAGGAGAGAAAACCCCCAGCGTCATGTTTCACTTCTTCAGAGATGAAATACATGATGTCTCCGTTGTTTCCTGTCTCTGTCAGGTGTATTTTCATTGCGGGGGGACAGGAAGTGAGTCAGCAGGCGCGGGGGATCCGCCGAGCGACCTTTCTGTCTGGTCTTCATCTGGTCCGTCCTCCGTGTCTCCGTCCTGCATCAGATCTGTCTCCTCCTGCATCGACGTGCCCAGAAGGTGAGACTAACGCTGGCCAATATATCCGTATTACCAAGGGTGTAGGTTCAGTTCAGACACACACACACAGAGACACACACACACACGCACGCACACACACACACACACACACACACACACACACATTTTTATTTATTATTTATTTATGTCCAGATGAAGAAAAATGGTACAGGGAGACAAATATTACAGATGCAGTACAATACATAGGCAAACTCATGGCCCAGTGGCATGCAGCAGGTCTTCACAATATTTGGGTAAGGGTTTGAGGTAGGAAGGTCCTGGGCATTAGTACTTTTACTGCAGTAATCTGAATACTTCTTCCACCGCTGTATCTGTGTTCTATTTCTTTAAACTGGGTCTGGTGTCGCCCTGCAGGCGCCGGAGCCCAGGGGAGGTGGAGATGGACGAGCTGATGGCGGCCATGGTTCTCAGCAGTCTGTCGTGCAGCCCGCTGCTGCACAGCCCCCCCCACCCAGACCCAACAGGTAACAGCAACACAACAGGGACACACTGGTGGGGTTACTTCCTACGGACGATTTATTTATGGAACTACTAGAAAAACATGCTATATCGTGATATCATCATCAGGCTTAAATGAACATTTACATCCATACATTCCTTTTTTTCCACGCTTCACAACGTCACGCTGGAAAAATAATCTCAACTGCAACATGCTCTCCTTTCAAAAGCAGCTGTCAGTCAAAGACACACGCACGCACACACACACACAGTCACGCACACACACACGCACACACACACAGTCACACAGACAGACACACACACACACACAGACACACGCACAGAGTCACACACGCACGCGCACACACACAGTCACACAGACACACACACACGCAAAGAGTCACACAGACAGTCACACAC